>NC_069501.1:340763900-340818900 GCF_027579735.1 Bombina bombina | reverse complement strand
ACAAGCTATTTCTGTATATAACAAATACATTCATATATTGGGAAGACATTTTTCTTTTAGTTCACATACTAATTCAAAACACATATCTTACAATTAATGCCTAAAACATAATAAAAACACAAAATAAATCTCTGAGATTAATGCTGCACTCTCTGGATTTATGCAAACATCATGTGAGTGTCTGAACACACATTTTTGTATGCAAAATGACAAGATTATAATCAGGTAAATTCTTAGTAGTAATGTTACTAAGACATCTTAAGTCACATTTATAAATACATTTTCTAGCGTTCATGGATTTTCATTATTTAAAATCACTTACCCTCAAGGTATATATATATATATATATATATATATATATATATATATATATATATATATATATATATATATATATATATATATATATAAATATATATATAATAAATATATATATATATGTATACATATGTATTTATTTGTTTATATGTATATATATTTCTGTAAATACATATGTACATACACACACACATATATACTGTATGTATATATATATATATATATATATATATATATATATATATATATATATATATATACACACATAGAAATACATATTTAGACATGTGTTGATATGTATATATATTAAAACCTTTAGCATGCCTTTTTTTCCCACACATGAGAGCTGATTATTTTGAGCCCTTATAACTTTTTATTGCAATAAAAAAAAAAACTGTGTTATTATGAGTGTAACTGTATTTTTAAATATAATTTTGATATGTTTTGTGCAACTTTTTAGTCGAGCTTAAACAATTTATAATATTCACATGAAAGAGCCAGCGATAAACCCCAGAACGCCACTTGTAATTTAGCCCTTAATGAGGGTTAAGATTCTAATAGGAATGTGTCTTATGATTCCTCAGTGGTTTCCTATTTCATAAAAATGTTTTCATTGAGCTTTGAAAACAGTTAAAGGTAATTTGAAAAATAACTAGCAGTTATAGCACACACATTTGGTTGTGTTACAAAGAAATGTATTTTATGAAATAGACAAGGCAGTCTTCTCCAAATTTTTAATGTTTAAAAAGATAGATCATGCCTTTACTACCCATTCCCTAGCTTTACACAGCCAAAATGTTTATATTATATTAATATACTTAAAACTCAAAGGGTCAGATTACAAGTGGAGTGCTAATTAACGCTCACAGTAATGCGTTAATTGGGTTAGAAGAAAGATTTTTGAGCTTGTTGGGTTGCGCTCGTATTATGAGTTGAAAGTAAACTGTTTTTGTTCTAGTGGTAAGCCAACTAACGCAAAAATCCAAACTTAGAATATTGCGTGCACATTCACATATTCCCACATAGAAGTAAATGGAGAGAAAAAAAAGTGGAAAAAACCTAACACCCCACTCTTGGGAAACACGATCACACATTCTCATTTGCGCTAAGACGATAACATATTCTAATATGCGCAATCCTGATAGAATAGTCTAATATGCGTAATCCCAATCTCATATTCTAATATGTGCAAACCCGACATGAAAATATGAATATTGCATAAATATGCTTTTACATGTTTTCAGCTACTTAACTGCAAATGACACAACTGCACTAATATATATATATATATATATATATATATATAATCCTAGTATTACCCAAAATCCACATATGAAATATAAAAATGTTTAATACTCTGTGCACTGTAGAAAACATAAGTGTTTGTGTAATCCAAAATAAAAATGTTTCATTTACTGTTGATGTGTTTTCCTAGCATTACCCAGGTAAAGCCCAATGTATGGTGTTATTAGCTTTATCCACAAGCGTTTGGGTAATCCTAAGATTACCCAGGTAAAGCCCAAAATATGATCTTATTTTGGGCTTTACCCACAGCCACTGGGTAATCCTAGGATTACCCGGAATTCTGACTTTACCCATAACATATTCACATATAAATACATAATTACATATGTACAAATACACACATATATACATATTATATATACATACATACATACATATACATATTTAGACATGTATATGTATGTCTATGTTAAAGTCCTTTGTCTGCTTTTTTTTTCTAAAACATGAGAACTCCTATCTTTGAGCCCTTGTAACTTTTTGCGCGATAATTTTTAAAATAATTTTTATTAGATGTTATTATAAGAGTAAGTGCAATTTTTGTTTGTTTTGCGAAACAGTTAACCACAGCTCTGAAGACGAGCTCAGATGATACAAGTGCAATTTAACCTGCTTATAAACGATTATGAAAATCCATGACCCCACATTTCCAATTCATCCATTCCATCACACTTAAATGAAAACCAGACAATGGGTTTTGGGGAAGAAAAGACCGCAACTTATTTATTAATAAAACATCAACAATTTAACTTTTATTTCTCAACACTTTAAAACCTTTTATTTCTCTTTAAACTCCCCACAGTGCTTGCTTATTGTTCTCTCTATAAGCCCCCACCCTTTTAGGGGCGGGGCGTCCGCCATCACTCTCCTTTCTGTTACCAACAAAAGTACCAGCCACCATCCATCAGGCGTAAGCCTCAATAGACCATAGCAAGCACCCTGCCATAGCTGAGACAATAAATCAACCAGCCCAGATTCAGGGAGGGAGGGCGGGCAAAACTTCCTACCGTAATGCTCCTGTGTCTCTTGTGACGTTCAACAGCAGGGGAGGGGTATTTAACCCCTCCTATCCTACTCCACCCCCTTCAGCAGAACCATCCATTCCTTCTGTGAAGTGGGGGTCAATGTGCCCTAATTCGATTGCTCTCAAACGGGCTTAAATGAAAACCAGACAATGGGTTTTGGGGAAGAAAAGGCTGCAGCTTATTTATTAATAAAACATCAACAATTTAACTTTTATTTCTAAACACTTTAGAACCTTTTATTTCTCTTTAAACTCCACACAGTGCTTGCTTATTGTTCTCTCTATAAGCCCCCACCCTTTTAGAGGTGTGGCGTCCACCATCATTTTCCTTTCTGTTACCAACCAAAGTACCAGCCACCATCCATCAGGCGTACGCCTCAATAGACCATAGCAAGCACCCCGCCACAATTCCCCCTCAGCGAGTACTGCCACACAAAGCCAAGGCCTTTTCTATCCCTTCCTTCAACATAAAATTAAAAAGGTGCAACCCAACTTCATTTAAATGCACCCCATCCTTCAGGTAGAAACACCTACCAGACTCCCCCTCAAACTCAACATGTCGGAGACCAATGCCCCCCAACTTCCTCACATAAGTGCTGATCATTCTGTTGACCTTATGCCTAGACCCATCCAGCTTCTTAAGGTTCCAGGCTGAACGCCACACTAGCCTACTCTCAATCTCCGACCACACTATTATCAAACCCGGGAACAATTCATGCAATCTCTCAAAACTCCTCTTCATCTCTTCCACAAGGTCTTTTTGGGGCATGAACCCCAAATCATTCCCCCCTGCATGAATCACTAGCACATGAGGTGGACCGAACCTTCTGGCAAACTCCACCACCGTTCCCACTATCTGACCCCATTTCATACCCCGTGTGCCAAACCACCTCAGGTACACCCTATCTTTAGCAAACCCCATTTGCACCCCATTTTCTTTAACCGCAGCTGCCTTTCATGTCCAAAAACATAGGAATGCCCTACAATCCAACACCTCGCTGGACCTGTCAAATAAAGAAATCACAACTCATCAGGCCCTGTTGATAACACCAAGCCCGGTCTCACATACCCCCGAAATCATTCAGACCGCCACCTCCCAATCATTCGAATGACTTCCCTGTCTAGCCCCAAATTTGCTGCCTCCGTAGCCGCACCAATCCTAAATGAATGAGACCCAAAGTCCACTCCCCTCAACCCCATAGCAGCCAATCCCTTTCACAGTACCAATGTAAATTGGAATCTAGATAAGGAAGAGCCATCGGCATGCACCAACAATGGTCCAGAGGAGTGGTGGGTCGCCCCAAGAAAATCTTGCACTGCTCCCACCAGGCAGCAGCATCCCCCAATCTCCCGCAACTTTACCAATATCCCCTTCCCTTCCTGGTCCATTTTGGACCTCCGAACCCACAACTCTACAACCCCGTCCTTCAACATCACATCTTGCCTCCCCAGATCACCCCGGTCCCCACGGTTCTTTCCCATTATTCAGACACCCTGAATGCCCCAAAGAAAGCCAAAACAAAAGCTGTTTTGAATAATATCAATTTGTGCCCCAAAGTACAAATTTCCCTCAATCTAGCCACTAACCCTGCAAGAATGGCAAAAGTCACCGGCCTCCGGCCATCAGGCCTGGTGCCGCTCCTGCACAGACCCCTAACCGACATACGAACCACAAATATTTTAGTCAAATCTTCACCGCCTAACATCTGAAATAAAAAGGCCAATGCTGCCATTCTCTTACGACACTCCAAAGGCGACAGCCTTTCCCTCTCCCAGCACCTTATCCACTGCAACAGCACACCCAACTCCTCTTCACCTACCCCTTGCACTTGTTTCTGCTCCACAAATTCCCACCACAGCTGCCACATTCGGGCGCAGGCCCTCCATGTGTTAGGGGCTAGCACCCCTTTAACTATACTCAACGATCCTGATAACCGAGCTGCCACAGATCCCCTGGACATTCGACTCCCTCCGTGTCTGCCTCCGGGGCCACCTCTCGAAACCTGTCCCACTGGAATTGGGACAAAGAATCAGCAATCACGTTAAAACGCCCTGGGACATGCACTGCTCTAAATGAAATATTGCACCGCAAACACTCCAGCACAAAAGCCCTTAGCAGCAGTATCACCACTGGTGAAGTTGCTGTGAGGTGGTTAATGGCCCACACCACACCTAAATTGTCAGAGTGAAAGCAAACTCTCTTGTTACTCAACCATTCCGGCCATATTCTCAGGGCCACCACCAACGGAAAAGGCTCTAAGAACGTCAAGTTCCTGGTCAACCCCGATTCCTCCCACTCGTATGACACCAATGTCCGTTCGGAAATGCCCCAAAACCGTGGCCCCCAATGCATCCGTGTATAAGCAAAGATGGTCATCTGACCATCCCGTCTCCTGAATCAACAGCTTACCGTTAAAATCTTCCAAGAAGATTTTCCACACCCTCAAATCCTCCTTCACATCTTTTGACAAACGAATGTGGAATCTCGGGTCGGTGACTCCCACCGTCACCAGAGACAACCTACGGCAAAATACCCGCCCGATGGGATGATTCGGCCAGCGAACTTCAACTTCCCCAATAGCGATTGTACCTCCCGTAGCAACATTTTCTTGCTCCTCAAAGCCACATCAATTACTAACTGCAGGTCCCGGATTTTATCCTCCGGGAGTCTGCACTCCATCCTGACTGAACCCACTTCAGAAACTTAGTAGCGTGGACGGACCCTCGGACTTCTCCGCCGCAACCGGTATACCAAATTCCTGCGCTACCTCCCCAAACACCTTGACCAACAACTCACACACCGTCGACCCCGCCGGGCCAACAAACAGGAAATTATCTAAGTAGTGTACTACAGAAAATTTACTTGCCTTCCTCTTCACCACCCATTCCACAAACGAGCTGAACCGTTCAAAATAAGAACAGGATATCGAACAGCCCATCGGGAGGCAGAGGTCCACGAAATAAAGATCATCAAACTTACAACCCAAAAGGTGGTGGCACCTTGGGTGTACCGGCAAAAGGTGAAAAGCGGATTCAACATCAGCCTTCACCATCAACGCTCCCTTATCAAAGGATGCGTATTTGACCGAGACCAGCTCCAGGTCGATGCCCCTTCTGTTCACCGACCCTGCTGGCTGTGACGGAGACACATGGTTAATCTCCCCCCTACCCACATCCAGGCCACCCACTGTCCCTCTCTCCTGAATCCCTTGTGCCATCCCCCCCTCTCTCCATGGAGAAGACAACAATTGTATGAGCTGCGCCAGAGCAGATAGCTCCCCTACCTGGCCAGCCGTTCCTGGTCCCGCTGAAGTCCCCTCCAGAGGATCGTCCTCCTCATCGAAGTTACCACTGGCCTCCAGCACCAGTGGCGGCTCTGTAACCGGCTCCTGCTGTGCCGCAACCTCCCTTCTCCTGGCTTCTTGGGCCTCCACATCCCTCCTGTCTATCTCCACCTACCCTGAAATGCAACCAACAATAAACACCCCATTAACATTCAGCTTTTGCCACCGTCATATCCCTGGGCAGCTACCTCCTTCTCCCCCCGCCCACCTTCACATACCGCCTCCGGGGACCCCCCCCCTCATGACCCCACTCACCACCCTATCCCTCCAAGGAGGCAATTACCCCTCCCCACCGTCTGTGTACCTATAACCCCTCCCGAGCGCCCCCATCCTCCCTACCCTCTATTCGTGTTTAGCCATACAATCACCACTGACACTAACGCCCCAATTTCCCTTTTTTTTAATATATAATCTCTCTTTCCCTATCATCCCCCACCTCCTCCTGTTACAACCTTCCCTGAAAGCCTTCCCCCCCTGGACCCTGCCAGGTCTTTTGCGCAGCTCCCACACCCTTGCAACTAGAGATAAGCTCCTCCCCCTCAGGTCTTTTGCGAGGCCTACCGCCCTGCACACTTTCAACTAGAGATAAGCTCCTCCCCCTAGCCCCCAACACACAACTCTAACGGCCTTCCTTGCGGCCTCCCCTCTAACGGCCGTAATTGCGGCCTCCCCTTAATGGCCATAATTGTGCCTCACCTCTAACGGCCTTATTTGCAGCCTCCCTTGTCCACCTATGTGCGCACCTCTCTGAGCCTTATCCCCGGCTCTTCCCACTTTTCCATAACACCCGCCCCTTATACCCACCTAACCGCCTTATGCATGGCTGGCTCCCACCCTCAATCCCTGCTCACATGCCAACCTTGTGGGCCTTATACATGGCCTCCTCCCCGCCGAACCACAGTCCCTCGCAGGCCTTCTCACGGCCCCCCTTTCTGCTGCTCCCCCATCCTTGCTCAGAGCCCCCTCTGGCCTCCTCCATCTCTACCGCCAGGCATTCGATAGCTCAGCGGCTACTTACCATCTCTGCCGCCGCCCCTCCTCCTGGCTCTCATGGACCTCCACCTACCACGCCCTTCGCCCGGCTCCTTTTGACGCCGCCTGACCTTGACGTCATCGGCCGGCACCGTTAACGGCCGCACCTCTCCCGCAGCACCAGAACATCTACCTCTTCCTCCATCTGACCGCGCCATCACTGCAACCGTAACGCCAGGCCCACTGCTCCCTCTCCTGAGCCTTGCACCGTACACCTCCGGACTTAGGCGCTCTGGAGGCCTCGACCTCCTGGCCGGCCGTCCACTGCTCCGGCCTGCCAACGCACCCCAGACTGGGGCTCCTGATGACACCGCACCTTCTCCTCTCAATGGTTCCCGGATCCACTGCTCCCCGTTCCTCCTTGCAGCCGCCAACAATTCCTCCAACAGTACCTCCATCTTACAGGTAAGCCCAAAACCTCCTACCGTAATGCTCCTGTGTCTCTTGTGATGTTCAACAGCAGGGGAGGGGTATTTAACCCCTCCTATCCTACTCCACCCCCTTCAGCGGAACCATCCATTCCTTCTGTGAAGTGGGGGTCAATGTGCCCTAATTCGATTGCTCTCAAATGGGCTGTTCTATATCGCTTGCCGCAAACGTTTGCACTTCACTTGTAATTTGTCCCTAAATCTCTTTCTGTATCTAAGCCCCTGCAGGTCACCTTTTTCAATGTTCATTTAATTAGCTTTTCACAGCAAGACAGTCCTAGTTAATGTGTCATATACATAACACTGTGCTCACTCCTGTGGAGCTATGAATGAGTAAGAACTGATTGGCTAAAATGCAAGCCTGGAAACAGCACTGAGATAAGTGGACTGTTTGCTGATTCTTATATACACAGTAATAACAAAGGTTAAAAAGTATATTAATTTAACTGTGTTGGTTATGCAAAACTGGGGACTGAGTAATAAAGAGATAATAAAGGGATAACTTATCTATTTAAAGAACAACAATTTTTGAGTAGACTGTGCCTTTAAAGGAAACAATTATTTTCAGATCTGCTCCAGAAAGCTTATTCATTTCCAAGAATAAAAATATCCACAATATATATATATATATATATATATATATATATATATATATATATATATATATATATATATATTAGAAAAAAAATACAAATACAAACTCTGAGCACTATTACCAAAACCTTAAAAAATGATTTTAGGTTTAACAGAAACTTGCTGTTGCCCATTTAAGGTATGCCATGTACATAGATTTTATATTGCTGCTTTAAGATCAACTATTCTGTTACTATGGAACTAGGGTTGCCACCTAGACCATGTTTTCATAGAAACTTAAGAGTTACACATGTTGTAGGGTGTGCAGAGGGTAACATGAATTGCACCCTGGACAGCACACAAATAGTGACACTGGACTGCACTATTCATGTTCCTGTCTGCCCACCCTGCAGCATGTATAATTTATAAGTGTCCAGGAAAACATAGCCGATACAACCCTATATGTAACACTTCTCTGCAAATACACAACTGCTTTGTTATTATGAATTGCTTTCAGTGGTAGAAGCCATTGCTGGAATCTCTTGCTTTGGTACTCTCTTTATCAAGTTTATTTTGCCGACCTTATCATTGGATTATAACATATACAGGTAAAGCGTTACCGTTTGCACACCTTGCTTTTGTAAATGCTGTTACTTTACTTGGATCTCCTATTTGGATATATCAGATTTCCACTAAACTTTGTTAAACAGATATGACTCATTTCTGGAAATACTGAACTTTTGTAAATAAGCTGAGGCAATTATTTCCTACAAGCTTCAATACAAAAGGACTTCTGCTCCTACGGAGGATTACAGTTCCAGCGAGTGAAAACAGTAAGTTTCTCTGACTTTCTTATAATTCTTACTGTTTAGTTAGAGCCTATCTGCAGTTGGATTTCAGCCTAAACCACCAAACTCTATTTCTTAAAGTGATAGTTCTTATTTTAGTGAATAAGCTTAACAATTGGCTGCAGAAACCTTAAATTTCACTCATTATATGCAAACCACTTGCAGTTTTTTAGCTCCTTGTATAATTTCCAAAACTGGAACAATTACAATTCAAAAAATAACACTATTCTTGTATTGGGAAAAATATTAAATTGGATATGATGCATGAACAGCATGGACTTTCATCTGACCACAAGCTATTGGCTTAATCTTGATGGAAGATGGAATATCATAAACAAGTTCAGATGTGTTTGACTTTGTAGGATTGTGATCATTTTGATTAGAAAAGTTCAATCCTTTTTTCCAATATTGAATGAGGATTTTAGAAGCATTGGAAATGAGACCACAGTTCCATAAAACAGTAATATAACAACTAAATTAAAACTCATACAGATCAAACTGAAATAGGTTCCACAAACAATACTTTACTAGTTTACTAGATATGTGCATCCTTCATTATGATCCAAATGCGGAAGAAGGTGGCCTCTCCTGGAAATTTGTTCTTTTCAACGCCAGATTTAATCTTGCAATTGTGAAACACGAGAAGATCTGTGCAAATCTGGGTCTAAGTGTTCCTAACACAGGATCCAAATGTGAATGGTTTGTTTTTACCTTATCATTAAGGAGGGCCAAAAATATGGATATATGTTAAAATATAATTGAATAATAATAAGAGAGAGAAATTGATGAAGCAGTAAAGTTTTAGATTTGGTTGTTTTATATATATATATATTTTATGATAAAGTATTCTTTATTAATTTTTGTCGTGAAAAATAAAATAACAGAAAAAAAGGAAATACATATAAATTAGAAATACAGATCATAAAAACAGAAATCTTGGATTTTTTATGTTACATAGTAGTTGAGATAATGCAATAGACATAACCATGTAGCTTTCAATTACTACATCTAAACCGATAGGGCCAATTTAACAAGAAATATTGAGGTGGAAGCATACATTATGGACCAATAGTCCTATGACAAGAAATCTCTTGTTTAAATCTAGTGGAAAATTAGATTGCGTTATTTTGGACACAATGAGCCCCTTTCTATAACCTGTTACCAAGGATAGTGAAGTAAGGCGGTAGAGAGTAAAGAAAGAATAGAGTGAGACAGGGGGATAGAGAAAGGTGGGGTGTGGGTAAGGGAATATCTCCTGACCTTTCCGCTCCAATTTGTGTAGGAACAGAAGACCTTTATTGTAAGTAGGGTGATTTTGTCCCCTGGCGGGCTTTGTTGTGACCACCCCGCTTAGAGGACCAGATCATCTAGAGAGTAATTCTATCTTTATGGGGAGTTCTGTCATAATGGGCTAGTGGGTTAGGACATATTTTTTAGTATCCAGTAATACCATACTTTCTGGAACGTTTCTTGGGAGTTTAGAAGGAAAGCTGCCTGCTCTGACATATTGTAATAAAATTTGATTTTAAGTTGAATTTCTTCCCAGGAGGGAGCACCTTCCCTCCAGTGACGGGCTATGCAGATCCTTGTAGCTGTACAAGTAATTCTGATAAACAGATTAATGTATTTGTTAAATTCTGGACGTCTGACATGGAGCAAAGCTTGCTCCATAGTCAGTCTAATTGGACTGTCTAGGAGTGTACTTAAGAATCTAGATAGACGGTTCCAAATCCCATGTGAGTAAGTGCAGTCCCACCACATGTGTCTATAGTCCCCCATCTCCCCGCAGCCTCTGTAGCATAGTCTAGATTTATCTTTAGCAGAGTGTGAGGTTATCAATGGTGTTAGATACCATCGGAAGTTAGTTTTAATGCAGTTTTCCCACATATCTGCGCTTAGTAATCCTCTCCCTGCACTGGAAAGAGTTGTGTACCACTCCTGAATCTCAAATTCTTTGTTAGTATCCTTTTCCCATTTAATTTGTAGAGGAGTTTTAGAGTTGTCTGATGCCAGCTGAATCGCTTGATAGAGTTTTGAAATGGTGTTTTCGGGTCTGGATGAGGTGCTGCAGATGTTTTCTAGTGTGGAGGGCACATTTTTAGTTATAAGAGGTAGGAGGGGATGAATTGTGGAGGTTAGTTGTAAGTATAGGAACCATTCTAATTTGATTGGTTGTAGCTTTTCTTGTAATTGTGTATAACTCAACAGTTTGCCTCCCTCTATAATATCGGCTATCCTATAGAGACCCCTGTTTTCCCATTTTTTGATGGTGGTGACCAGTTCTTGCCTAACTTGACTTGTGAGTGTGGCTTTGGAGGAGTGAGTGGGGAGGAGTTTCAAAGAGGTGGTCAACCTAGACCATTGCTGAATCGTGAAGTCTATTATTGGGTGGTCGTGTTGTTTCCTACTAAAGTATCGCTTAGGATCCCAGAGAATCATGTCGCGTGGGGTAAGTCCTACAATGTCTGTTTCTAGCTGCGTCCAAACAATGTCTCCTTCAGGATCATTTAAGAGAGCTGTCTGCGCGAGTCTCGCTGCCTGATAATAATGTTTGAAGTTGGGTGCTCCTACCCCCCCCAATTGTCTATTTCTAGAAAGGACTGACGAAGGTATCCTAGCTTTTTTGTTACCTCTAATAAAGCTAATTATGTGTCTTTGAAGATCCTCTAAGTCTGGGGATGGAATTCTAATTGGTAGGGTGCGGAATAAGTATAGGATCCTTGGTAATACCATCATTTTGACTGCCGACAGTCTACCATACCATGAGAATCGTAATTTGCTCCATTTAATTAAGTCTTGTTTAATAGATTTATATACTGAGGGGAAATTTTCCTTATATAATGTTTTGGAGCTTGTAGTTAGATTAATCCCTAGGTATCTAAGAGAATGTTTGGCCCATTTAAACTCAAAATTAGCCTCTATGAGCTTTTTGGTGTGGCTCGGGAGGTGTATGGGTAATGCTACGCATTTTTCTAGGTTGATTTTATAGCCTGATATAGAGGAGAAGGAATTAAGGGTTTGGTAGAGGTTCGGCAGTGTTATCATTGGTCTCATCAGGGAGAGGAGGACGTCGTCAGCAAAGAGCGTAAGTTTATATTCCGTCTGCTTGATTCTAATGCCAGTTATGTCCGGGGAACGTCTAATCTGTTGGGCCAGGGGTTCTATACATAATGCGAATAGCAATGGAGACAGAGGACATCCCTGACGGGTCCCATTGAGGACAGGAAAGCTTTCGGACTGGTGACCCATTGCTCTCACGTTTGCTGAAGGTGTGGAGTATATATTTTGTATAGCACTTATAAATTCTCCCGAAATGCCTACTTTAGTTAGCACTGCCTGCATATAGGTCCAATCGACCCTGTCAAACGCCTTCTCTGCGTCCAGAGATAGGAGCAGAGAAGGCGTTTTTGTTTCCTGTATATAATCAATCAGGGATACCATTCTCCTAACATTGTCTGGTGCCTCTCTATGTTGAATGAAGCCCACTTGATCTGGGTGGATTAATTTGGGAAGTAGGAGTTTGAGTCTGTAGGCTAAGATTTTGGTGAAGAATTTGAGGTCTTGATTTATGAGGGATATTGGTCTGTAGTTTTGACATCTCAATTTATCTTTGCCTGGTTTCGGGATTACTATAATTTTGGCATTTAACAGTTCAGAGGGGATTTCTTGACCTTTTAGAATAGAATTACAGAATTGAACAATGTGTTTGGTGAGGGTGGGTTTGAACTGTTTGTAATAATCTCCTGGGAACCCGTCAGGGCCTGCTGCCTTGCCTGGTTTTAAATCTTTAAGTACCCCTAGGACCTCTCTATCCGTTATATCCGCGTTCAGGGAGTTTAAGTCTTGTTCAGTTATCTTGGGTAGAGTCGCTTCCTCTAGGAAAGTGTCAAGGGAGTTCCGAGTGGGAGCTGATTTGGTTACCTTCTGACCATCATACAGGGAACTATAGTAGGCTGCAAACGAGGCCACTATGTCCTTAGGGTTTGAAGTAAGGACTCCTTGGGTATTATATAAAGATGGGATTGACATGTCTCTAGTTCTGTTTCTGATTTTATATGCCATGAATTTGTCTGGTTTATTAGCATAGAGAAAGTATTTGGATTGAAGCCTCAGCCCCGCCCTGGATGATTGGTCAGAAAGCAGCTTGTCGAGTGCTTGTCGTTTTTCTAATAGTGTTTTATAAAGTTTAGGTGAGCCTGAGACCTTGTGGCGTTTCTCTAGACTGGCTATGTCTCGTTGGAGTGTGTCGAAGATAGTTTTCGATTTACGTTTAGCCTGTGACTTCATTTGGATCAACAGACCCCTCATGACCGCTTTGTGGGCCGCCCACACCTGTATAGGGTTATCTACTGAATTTGTGTTAAGTGTCCAGTATTCCTCCATGTGTTTAAGGATCGTCTCTTTATGGTTTGGATATTTTAGAGATAAAGGGTCAAATGACCAACTTTTAGTATTGTTATGTAGGAGAATTCCTGATAATTTTAGTGAGACTATTGAGTGATCGGACCAAACACATGGCTGAATAGAGGAAGATATAATGTTTGCTGTTAGGATCTGGCTAGCAAATATATAGTCTAAACGGAAATATTTACGGTGTGCTGAGGAGTAAAATGTGTGTTCAGCTGTAATGCCGTATAATGTCTGCCATGTGTCCAGAAGGTTGTGTCCTGCCATCGTGTTGAGGATTGATAGAGCCTTTTTATTCATTCTATGCTGTGTCGCAGTGCAGGGGGTGTTTGGAGCTTGTGTTTGCGTATATAGAGGTACATTAAAGTCACCTGCCAGTATAATTCTGGTTGTGTTCCAGCTAGTCAGAAGGTAGGATAGATTAGTGAAAAACTGTTCCTGTCGCTCATTTGGGGCGTAGACATTGCAAAAAATTATTTCTGTTTCATTTATTGTGCCCTTGATTATAAGGAATCTCCCTTCTTTGTCTGTGATGGAGTCAGTATGTCTAAAATTTAGGGAGGAGTGGAGGAGTATAGATACCCCTCTTTTTTTCTGATTGACCGTCGAGTGGTAGTGCAAAGGGAATTGTCTCTCCCAGTATTTCGGTATTTGGGAGGTCATGAAATGGGTTTCTTGTAGGAATATAACATTTGCCCCTATGTGTTTGTATTGTGACATAGCCTTCCTCCTTTTAGTATCTGAGTTAAGGCCTCTCACATTGTGTGAGACTAACGTGATGTTGGTACTAGCCATCTGTGTTTTTGGGTGGTGTCTTAGATTCAGTATGTATTGGTGTAATTTTGGTTACCTGACCCCAAATGTGAGACCTGTCTGTAGTTGGTGAATCCAGGTTTCCCACTTGAGTAGCAGCTCTACTTCTGCATGTGCGGAATATCTGTGGTGTTTCTGGGAGTGGGATTGCGGAGAGGGGAGACGGGGTAGAGAGAGAAAGGGAAAGAGAAAAGAAGAAGAAAAAGAAAAAATACATCAGGTTAAGCATATTGTATGTTACATTCTCAGCCTTCATTATTGAACCTTGAATAAATAACAAAAAAACTATAACTTGTCTAAACATTGAAAAAAAAAAATTAGTTTCTAAGGGGACCTTGAGTCCTAGGAGACATCACCTATCTACCCTTTTGTTGCTTAAGGCAGTATTCATTAAAGGAGGTTTTCTAAAGAACTTGATGTTATTTGTAAAGACATTAATAACTTCTGGCCACCCTGTGGCAATTTTGTAAACCTTTTGTAACCTTAACAAAAATTAAACTGTATTTGCTATACCGAACAACTACCCAACCAAAAACCCCAGCCAGTTTTCTGACTCCATGACCTTGTAGATATGAGGTAGAAACTGGTTATAAATGGTAGGTCTGTAAAGTCAGCTCTCATGTCTCTCTAACCAGAGAGACCCGGGAAGGCTGAAAAAGAGTTAGTTCCTGAGGGATATCGAACAGTGTATCAGTTGTTTTTAGTTTTCTTTGTGGGATTTCTAGTCCATTGAGACCTTCATGGGTATCCTCTGCGGTTTTGGTATGTCTGTGGATGATGTAGGATCTTGAGTGGGAGGTAGCGCCAGATCCAGCGCTTCACATATATCTGGGATCCCCTCAGCATCTTTTATTGTCAGTAATTTATTGTCCTTTGATATGTGGAGAGCAAAGGGGTATCCCCATCTGTATTGGATTTGATTTTTCCGTAGGAGAGTTGTTAGGGGTCTTAGGGCACCTCTTCTTTGCAAAGTTCTGTTACTAAGATCCTGGTAGAAGTGTACCACATTACCTCTAAATTTAAAGGTAGGTTGTTTTGCTGCTTCCCTGAGGATCTTATCCTTTTCTGGAAATCTTAGGAAGGCTACAATGACATCTCTAGGTGGGAGATCTGCTTTGGGCTTGGGTTTGAGTGCCCTGTGGGCTCTTTCAATTTCAATTTCCGTGGAGGCATCCATTTTTGTGATTGCACAGAATAGTTGGTGGAGGTATGAGGGGAGGTCCGCCGATGTTACTGACTCCGGAATGCCCTTGAGGCGAATGTTGCAGCGTCTGCTTCTGTTCTCCATATCCTCCAGATTGTCTAGTAGTTCTGTAACGATCTGTTGTTGTTGGGATGTCTGTTGGACTGCCATTTCTACATCTTCTATAATGTTGTCGTTGTTTTCCTCTAAGGAGTCGACCCTTGCCCCCAGGTCTGTCATATCCTTTTTGATCTCGTTTAGGCTCTCATTCATAGAGGTGTGCATGGCATCCATCTTAGCCCACAGTTTGTCGAAGCTGTTAGTGATATCTTGTTTTGATACTAGTAAGTGGAGATCAGCTCTAGTTAGAGGTGTGTTATCTTCTGAAGTGTTAGACTCTGTAGAAGCAGCCTCCTCTGATACCCTAAACTCGGGGGTGAGTTCAGCTTGGTTGTCATTCTGTGTCTGCTTAAAGTAAGAGGTTACTTGAGAGTTTTTCCCTCCTCCTATCTTCTCCGATTTGTTCAATCTCTTTGATGTCATACTGTTTTTCTTAAGTGAGTTGTTCTGGAAAGTTAAATTAGAGAAGACGTAATAGTGCTTCTTGTAGGTTGGTTGTAGTATCTTACTTCTCTTAAGTTTAAGTAGTGTATTGAGTACAGTCCAGTGTGATAATATCAGTAACCACCAGGGGTCAGACTTGTATTAGAAATGAGTGATTGCTGAGAAGTATGATGTGCTTAATCTGTATTGACGTCTTTGGACCACTAGGTGGCCAACTTGTATTAGAAATGAAAAAGTGCAGAGAGGAGCTAATCTTCAGTGTGTTGCTTCACTTTAGGCCACAAGATGGCAGGTAGGAGTTATATATGAACCAGCATGTTGGATAAAATACACAGAACCAAATACACTGAAACATTCAAATAAAACCTTCCAGAGCTGACAGTCTGAATAAAAGTCCCCACATAATTTATTCTGTGCTGTTAGGTCAATAAAAGGAATTTTGAAAGATGCTGGAGAGGGTGTTGTATTAACTTAGACCTCTGTGGTATGAGCATAAATAGGAGCTGCCACGTGGGAAATCGCCATGTATAAGGCTTCTAAACCCTTGTATGAGAAGTTCCCAGTTTTCTAGACTGTGTTTACCAGGGGGTTAATATTTGTGCAGATTCCCTTGGGAGATCGTTTGTAGCTAAGCGGTTTAGAGTGGCTGTATGGGAGCCGGTGTGAAGTTAAAGTTAAGAGTGCCGTTTTAGAGACCTCCTGGCCTGCTGTGTAGTGTGCGGTATATCCCCTCAATAACAGTCAAGGTGCTGTGGTTTTGCTGGGTGTGGAGCCGTAATCAGGCATATACTCATGCTCCGGGTGTGGTGGAGCTCTGGAGCCTAGTCCGGTAATGCACCTCATCAGTTTTGCAGAGCTGGTGTGAGGTTACACTGGTGCTGTGGCGCAGCTCCGGTAGTGAGAGAGAAGATGGCGGCCGTCACCGGGACCTTGTGCTCGAAATAGGGCTTGACATTTAGAAGTGTGAGGTACTTAAGTGGTATCGCTTGAAGCCCCACATATTCCTGATGTCGGCTGTCGCTTTTGTGTCTCCATTTGAGGTGTTTTGAGCGGGTGATGGCATTTCTCCCCAGACTGGAGTGCAGAGCACTAGAGAAACACGTCCATCTCAGTTGTAGGCAAACTCCGCCCCATATATATATATTTTAAAACACAGAAATACATTAGTAAATACAAAAAAAAATATTTTAGACTATGGAAACTGGTATTCTAGACATAAAGGACTAGATTACAAGTGGAGCGCTAAATTATCCTGCACCCGCAAACTAGCAAACATGCCCATTTACGGGTGCATGATAATTAATCAGCCATTATAAGTGGCTGGTTATTGCTACCCAGAGCTTGTGTTAGCATTTAGCATTTATAAAATTAACCAGAGATCAGATCTCTGGTTAATTTTATAAATCTGCCCTAATTCCCCCAAAATACTGTCTAGTGTATTTTATTAAAAAAATAAAGATAGCAGCATCTTTATTTTTTAAAATAAAATTACTGTACAAGGCAGTATTTTGGGGGTAAAGTTGGTGGGAGTGGGGTGTTAGAAAAAAACTGTGTGTTCCCAGTAAAAAGCGGCACTGAAAATTGCCTTTACATTGTGGTCTATGAGAACTGTGTGTTGCCTGTAAATCTATATGTGTATGCTGATATACATACTGTATATAATTATGTGTTAATATGTGTATATACACATATTAACACATAAATATATATGTATATCAGCATATACATATATTTCTAACTGCTGCCCATCGCTGCGCCACTTACCCACTTTGCTGCATGAGGTTCTGATGCCGCCAGAGACGGCATCAGAACGAGGTTCCCATAGGAGCCTATGGATGCACGCTTTTGTGAGCGCAATGCTTGCCAGCAATGTGAATGCAAGATTGAGTTTGCAATTGCTGCTAACTTGTAATACCAGCGCACATTAGCATGTGCTGGTATTACACAGTGGAGCGCAAATATCTGTTTCTTGAAAGTGATATTTAGAGCTCCACTTGTAATCTGGCCCAAAATATTTTAGATTTTTCCTAGAAATAATGTTCAAATACATTTATTAAAAAATCATAGTGCAGTATAAGTAAGGCAGATACAACATAGGGTTAAACATGTTTGTAGTTATTTTATTTTTATTTATAGACTTATTATTTGCTAAATGTAGATTATTTTTTTTTATTGTCAATACAGCAGTTTATAAAACTAAAAATGTATTTTTTCCATAATAACATACAGGAATAGTTTTTAGTAGACTATTGTTAAGGCAGAAACATTACACAGAGGCAGCAATAATAACAAAACAAATACAGCCCTATCAGGAAAAGGAAATTAAAGAGAACCTAAGCATACCACATCCTGAGTTGATATATTATGTTTCAGACAACACATTACTTTAAGTCTAATGAAGGAAAGTTAAAACATTAATACCCTATAGGCTTCAAGTAAAATATCCATATTATACAAAATAAACAAATGTGCTCTTCAAAGTAAAAGTAACTGGTAATAAAGCAAGTTTAGAATAGAACAGCAAATATAACTACTATAAATAATTTATTTACCAGTCATCTATGGGAAAAGGTCAAAGAGAGGATAGAAACAGAAATACCACATCAAAAAATGATATTTTTATTAAAATATATCAGAGTTTACAGTATAGACCAGGGGTGTCAAACTCATTTGGGTTGTGGGCCATTTTCTATATAAGTGCAACTCACGTGGGCTGCACACTTCCTACATATCTTGTCATTGCTAAATAAAGCAGTGGCACTTGCTATAACTATACATTTCAAAAGATTGTGTTCTGTCATGCAGAAACATGCTCTAATGCTGTTAAGAAGGTGAAACATACACTCCATCTGGTTGCTCTCCCACGTCTGTGCTTTTTTTTCTGTAGCAGCCCTATTCCGAGCGTGCTCACAGTTTAGCATACGCATGTGTATAATAATTTCCTCTGCATTATAAACAGTGTATCACAATGCTGTTGGCATAGTGATAGAAATATACCTGTTGTGATAGCTACCGAGAATCTATTAACCCCTGTGAAAAAAATATATATATGTATACCTTCATTAGCAAGATAGGCACTCTCCGTTGTATCCTCATATGATTGTAATTAAGTTAACATTTTCAGGGGTTGCCCCTGTCCTCAGACTTGAGGATGTGGGCAACCCCAAAAATGTTAAAGGGACAATGAACCCAATTTTTTTCTTTTGTGATTCAGATAGAGCATGCTATTTTCAGCAACTTTCTAATTTACTCCTATTATCAAATTGTATTAATTCTCTTGGTATGTTTATTTGAAAAGCAAGAATGTAAGTTTAGATGTCGGCTTCATTTTTGGTGAACAATCTGGGTTGTCCTTGCTGATTGGACAGCACCAATAAACAAGTGCTGTCCATGGTCTGAACCAAACATTTGCTGGTTCCTTAGCTTAGATGCCTTCTTTTTCAAAAAAATATAGCAAGAGAATGAAGAAAATTTGATAATAGGAGTAAATTAGAAAGTTGCTTAAAATTGCATGCTCTATCTGAATCATGAAAGAAAACAAAATTGGGTTCAGTATCCCTTTAACTTAATTAAAATCCTTTGATGATACAACAGAGATGCCTTTCTTGCTAATGAAGGTGTGAAATTTCTTTGGTAATGCACACCGGCAGTTGTTATGTGACAGTGAGTGCTGGATCCTACAAGTAACAAATATATATATATTTAGTTATAGAGAAAATTTTGAAAAGGAATGGGCAAAAATGATGTGGGAAATTAGTGCTGCCATAGAAATGAACACATAAAAAGAAATGCTGCATGTGCCAAATAAATCCTTATGCACTTCTCTGTGTTTGCCTTTTTTTTATTAACAATGTGGCTTGTTAACGTCTTAGGGGTTTTAATGATCTTGTTACCGTAGGGCAGCTGTCCACTATACAACAAGTGAATTTCAATGCTGGAACAAAGGAATACAGTCATTGTAATGGAGAGTTGAATGTAGGTTGCACGCAACCTAACAGTAAGCACGCTTGCTTTTTAAGTAATAACCATATTATAATTATTTTTTTTTTCATATTATTTTTCATGGAGGCTTAGTGGGCTGCAAAAAATAGTTTGGCTCCCCTCGTATAGACAATACCAGACAGTTTTATAAAATGTAAGGCTATATATTGCCATCTTAGGACTTGTTTCTATTGAGACATAAATGGTTTTACACAAGATTGCAAAATGAAAAAAAAAAAGCTGTCGGAAGCCATAATGCTTATTTACAGTTTCTGATAGTGTGTTTTCCACCTTTATCAGGAGCGCCAATCCATTGAAAATAATGGAAGTCAAAAAACACATATACATCTGGTTTCCATTGGATGAGCAAACAGGTAAAAGAAGCTGTAGATGACGTCTTAAACATTACCGCAAACTGAAAAAGGAAAAATAAGCTTTATAGAGTCACCTTCTATTAAGATCTTTACATTTGCAAACAATGTAAGTTTTTCACTTTTTTTTTTTCTTATATGTAATATTTATTGCTGCCCCAGGTAGGCTGTAGTTTTTCTTAATTATATTAAGCTAACAAATAGTGGATACAATCGCAAGCTTTCAGGACAATTGGGTCTCTTCATCAGGCATTCTTTTTTACAGATGAAGCACAGTCATATTTATATACAGTTTACAGGGTAAGGTAGTAGGGTATATGCATTTAGAAACAACAAATGTAAAAAAAAAAAGTAAAGTAAGGACATTTGCTCTAATGTAACTGTAAGGTCAGAGCCTACACACAAACAAAGTGCAAGATCATGTTGTATCGTATGTGTGAAGAGACTGTGTAGGGGGTATTATAACAGACCTCTGTATGATAAAACATTTACTCAGAATTATTTAGATATTAGGAAATTAATAGATTTGCCATGTCCTTAGGAAACATATGAATTCATAAAGTCATGGGTCAGGTTCCACCCTGAATTGAAAGAGGCAAACAGGCTTATAAATTAGTATTCCCAAATCCATTCTTACCTTTGGGATCTGAAGTTCCCTTTCAGTATTACTACTCTCAAATCCTGGAGATGGTGATGTGGTGGAGATTATTTTTTTTCTGGAGTTGTTGTCCTGTTTCTCCTATGTAGGGCCAGATTATGAGTGGAAAGCTATTAAGCAATTTTTCGATAAAGCCTCAATTGCTCTAGAAGTAAACTTTTTGCGTGGGTTGAACTTGAGTTGAAAGTAGAAAGTTTGCACTCTCACGCTAACCCGAGAAACGCACACAGCTTACTTCTAGTGCAATTAGAATATTGCATCCCAGATTATTTTATTATTATTATTATTATACTTTATTTATGAAGCACCATCATATTCCACAGTGCTGTCCATGGATACAGATCATTTAAATAAAACAATAGTATAAAACTTACCAGACTAAGAGACAGGACAGAATTTACAAACACATACCCAGATAATCAATTCCCCCATAGAAGTCAATAGAGAAAAAAAAGTGGATAAAAAACACTCTACTTGTGTGCAAACCTGAACTCATGTTCTCAAGGCCAAGTTTTGGTTGCAGGGAAATGTGACATTTTTTGTAGGGTATCATTTTTTAAGGTTCGGGGGTTGCCGTATGAGAGTAGGGGTGAGTCTGGGAATATGTCTTTTAGTTTTCTATCCTTGTGGAGAGTTTGATGTAAGACTCTGGCAATTTTCATTAAGATAACTAATTTTGGGTTATAAGTTACAACTAGAGGTACCCTGTTATTTTCCAGTGTTGGCCTTTATTGCAGGAGTTTGTCCCTGGGTATTTTGGGGGCTATGTGTACTTCATTTTCTATTATCCTTGGGTGGTAGCATCGGTTACTGAATACATTTTTGAGTGATTTTAAATGTGAATCCCTGTCAGTTTTGTTTGAGCAAATGCGGTTGTATCTTATGGTTTGGCTGTAAATGATGAAGTGTTTTGTGTATTTTATGGAAGCTGTCATATTTTAGATATGAGGCACAGTCATAGATGAAAGTATGTATGATATTGTTCTTAATGTAAATAGTGGTGTCTAGAAAATGAATGTGTGGGGGGAGTGGTTTAGGGAGAATTGAATAGTGGGGTAGAATGTATTAAATGTTTTGTAGAAATTAATTAATTGTAAAATGAATCACCTGTAAATTGCTATTATTATTTTCTGACAAAATTATTTTTATTTTTATTTTCTTTGAATACACTGGCTACCCGTTTTCTTCATCAATATGTACTTCATATAAAAATATCATCAATCACATAACATCTAGCTAGACCTATACCTAGGGGAGCACTCAATATTACATTTATTACATTTATCAATACAATAAAACAACAAAAAATGGCTGATCTTAATTTAAAATAAATTCTTTAAATTATTTGTAGGAAATATTACTGATAATATTATTTATAACAGTGCAATATATACTATATTCTTTGATATGGTAAAGGCTTTTTTAATTTTAACACATTCTAAAATATTTGTATATTTTATTTCCCGTAAAGAGCCTGACCATTAAAACAACCTCAAAATAGACATAATGGGGCCGGTTTATCAAGGGCCTTCAGGCTCACCGGAAACAGCAGTTATGAAGCAGTGGTCTTAAGACCGCTGCTCTATAACTGACCCGCTGCCTCTGAGGCTGCGGTCTGAAATCCGCCCGATCCTTCACGATCGGGTTGATTGACACTCCCTACTAGCAGCGATTGGCCACAAATCTGTAGGGGGAGCATTGCACAAGCAGTTCACCAGAAATGATTGTGCAATGTTAAATGCCGGCAGCGTATGCTGTTGGCATTCAACAAAGTCTGTCAGACATGATACGCTACAGCGTATCATGTCCGACAGACAATGATAAATCGGCCCCATAGTATATTGTGTCAGTTGCAAAAAAAGTCTATTTAAATATGTAAAATATACTGTATGTATTATAATTATAAAACTTCTGTTAAAAGAAAAGTGGGTGTTTTAGTCAAGAAAACAGCTGTTGGTACACCAGTAAATATTGTCTTAAATGTGGGAAGAAATGTTTATCCTATATCCAAAGTGGTAATTTTAGGACTTCTGGGCAGTGTTTTATTTTTGTTGTGTGCAGTGGCGTAGCGTGGGGGGGGCCACAGGGGCGGTTGCCCATGGCGCATAATTATGGGGGGCGCAAAGCGCTTGGTTCACAGCGTCCACCAGACATTAGACAGTCCCAGACTCCAGCGGTGCTTTGGCAAGCAAAGGGAACAGGGAGGGAGGATAAACATTCTAACAGGCGCCCTGCTGTTCTGTCTTGAGTCTCAAGTCAAGTGTGAACTTCAATTGTCAGTCAAGCGATGCCTGAGAGTCTGTGACTGTCTGTAAGTGTAATCAGACTGTTACCTGCTGACTAGCGTTGTTTTATGTCACTTAGCACGGCGGGTCCACCGTCCAGTCTCCTCCCACTCCCAGAGCGCAGTTCAGGAGGGAGCAAGAAGTGGAGGAAGACTGTCTCTTCTAGAGCGTTGTGCCGCCCCGACTTTAAGATAAGTAATGTGGGAGGATAAAGGGATGTCGGTGGCTGAGCGGCCACCGTGTATGTTATGATGTGTATGTTTGTTGCTGCTTAGTTTGTCTCACTGTCCCCCCCCCCCCCCCACAGTGAGCATACTTGCAGCTTGCTCCTGCTTATAATAAAATAAAAAAGCACCAGACTTCTCTCTTCCCATGAGACAGACATAAGTTAAATGTTGCAAAGTTAGTGTAGCTGAGCTACACTAACTTTGCAACATTTATCGTATGTCTGTCTCATGGGAAGAGAGAAGTCTGTGCTTCTTTTATTTTATTATAAGCAGGAGCAAGCTGCAAGTATGCAGAATAAACATGTAGAAAAAGGGTAGCAAATAAAATAACAAAAGAAACACACAGACAGATGATACCTTCTTTTATAGGGAAAACAATTGCAGGCTTAATTCTAAAAAAAGATATCTTATAACAAAAAAGATCTGAAAGTACAATGCAGGAAAACGCAGTGTTAGAAGGTGACAGAGATGCTGATAACTGATGCCAACCCTATTGACTGCAATATATCAGCCACTGCCATAGCATGTAAAAGTTATAATATAAAAATTATAATGGGTTAGGGGGGCGCAATTCTTACCTTGCCCTGGGCGCTGACAACCCACGCTACGCCACTGGTTGTGTGTAGGATGCATTTAGTAACAGGAAACCTGATGACTATCTCTTCTTTTGTGCATCTATATACACACCTCATGTCTATAAGCAATGACACATTTATTTTATGTTTTAATGTATTGCAGATAAACAAATTCATATACCTCCAAAGCAATCTTTTTGCAAAAGTGAAAGATAAAAAAAAGCAGGAAAGTAGGATTCAGCTAACCGTAATAAGCACATTACCAATCAAATGAAAAAGATTATAATTTCTATTTCAATAAATAAAAATCATTGAAAAAATATTAGGAAGCCATAGGTTTACACCAACAATTATATGTGCAGTCAGAAGTGTATAATAGAGCATTTAAATTATCTTTGTATATTTTCATAAATGATTTTTGCATAAGTAACAGCATATGGTATTTATCCATTTATTGTATTTGTTTATGTATACTGAATAAATATTTCAAAAATGTTCAGCCTACATAAAAAAATAAACATTATGACAAGAAAAATCAAGTGTGTGTGTTACTGGATGACTTTTAAAAAAGAGAATATAGTTATAGCTAAAACTGTTTCCACAAAAAATGTATATAATGGAATTCTAAACATAAAACAGATCATATTAGGGCTATAACAACTAATTGTAAGATTGATTATAAAACTAGTTATCAACTAATCTCATTATCTATTAGGTGGTCAGTTGTGGGGCACCAGCTGCTTCACTCAGATGAACTCCTGCACATTGTATTGCACATTTTTTTTAGCTGATTAATTGGCTGATTATTATCCCATTAAGTTCATAAGAGTAAAGCAGCTGGTGCCGTGCAACTAACCAACTAATTGTAGACCAACTAATTGTTAATGAGATTCTTTGACAATTATTTTTTTGATCAATCTTACCGATTAGTTGTTACAGCCCTAGATTATATCCATATAAAATGGTAAATAAATGTATTTCCCCTTTAATTTCTGTATAAGCATAAGATTATGAAACCCAGCATTAAATATATCATGTGAATTAAAATAATCATTTTATAGTAACTTTCTATTTTTGCAGCTTTTTGGTTAAGAGGATATGATGTATTAAAATACAAAACATAATAAAATTCATACCCAATTAATCCATGTTTACTACATTATAAGTCTATGTAGGTTAAGTTGTTAGGACACAATTTAACCCAGTGAACAGGAGATAAAAAATAAAAGTAATGGATGTAACTGATTCAAAAAGCATTAGTCTAAGCATGGATGTGGCAGATCGTGCTAGACCAGAGGTTGATTTTGAGCTTGGTGTCATGTCAGCTACAGATTAAAGCCGGTGTTCTGTAATGTTTCCCTACCGCGTTACGTTTTCTTACCTATGGACACGCCTACAATAAACATGCAAATGCCCCTTGAATGCATGCGCTCACTGCCGGAGTCGGCAAACATTATACAACACCAGCCTACAAGAAACTTGAAATACATTTGTGCACACATGCGCTCACTGCCAAACTCTGCAAATATTGAAAAACACTGTCTGCAATTTTGGTAACTAGCTATTTTTATTCTGCATATTCAATATTATTATACTGATTTCTTTGAGTAAAGGAGTAAACATATTTCAATAAAGCAGACATAATCCAAATATTTAGTCTGTGCATGTGTATTTAGCTAGTCTGTGCATGTGTATTTAACTAGTCTGTGCATGTGTATTTAGCAAGTATGTGCATGTGTATTTAACTAGTCTGTGCATGTGTATTTAGCTAGTCTGTGCATGTGTATTTAGCTAGTCTGTGCATGTGTATTTAGCTAGTCTGTGCATGTGTATTTAACTAGTCTGTGCATGTGTATTTAGCTAGTCTGTGCATGTGTATTTAACTAGTCTGTGCATGTGTATTTAGCTAGTCTGTGCATGTGTATTTAACTAGTCTGTGCCTGTGTATTTAACTAGTCTGTGCCTGTGTATTTAGCTAGTCTGTGCCTGTGTATTTAGCTAGTCTGTGCCTGTGTACTTAGCTAGTCTGTGACTGTGTACTTAGCAAGTCTGTGCCTGTGTACTTAGTTAGTCTGTGCCTGTGTACTTAGCTAGTCTGTGCCTGTGTACTTAGCTAGTCTGTGCCTGTGTACTTAGCTAGTCTGTGCCTGTGTACTTAGCTAGTCTTTGCCTGTGTATTTAGCTAGTCTGTGCCTGTGTATTTAGCTAGTCTGTGCCTGTGTATTTAGCTAGTCTGTGCCTGTGTATTTATCTAGTCTGTGCATGTGTATTTAGCTAGTCTGTGCATGTGTATTTAACTAGTCTGTGCATGTGTATTTAGCTAGTCTGTGCCTGTGTATTTAGCTAGTCTGTGCCTGTGTACTTAGCTAGTCTGTGACTGTGTACTTAGCAAGTCTGTGCCTGTGTACTTAGTTAGTCTGTGCCTGTGTACTTAGCTAGTCTGTGCCTGTGTACTTAGCTAGTCTGTGCCTGTGTACTTAGCTAGTCTGTGCCTGTGTACTTAGCTAGTCTTTGCCTGTGTATTTAGCTAGTCTGTGCCTGTGTATTTAGCTAGTCTGTGCCTGTGTATTTATCTAGTCTGTGCATGTGTATTTAGCTAGTCTGTGCATGTGTATTTAGCTAGTCTGTGCATGTGTATTTAACTAGTCTGTGCATGTGTATTTAGCTAGTCTGTGCATGTGTATTTAACTAGTCTGTGCATGTGTATTTAGCTAGTCTGTGCATGTGTATTTAACTAGTCTGTGCCTGTGTATTTAACTAGTCTGTGCCTGTGTATTTAGCTAGTCTGTGCCTGTGTACTTAGCTAGTCTGTGCCTGTGTACTTAGCTAGTCTGTGCCTGTGTACTTAGTTAGTCTGTGCCTGTGTACTTAGCTAGTCTGTGCCTGTGTACTTAGCTAGTCTGTGCCTGTGTACTTAGCTAGTCTTTGCCTGTGTATTTAGCTAGTCTGTGCCTGTGTATTTAGCTAGTCTGTGCCTGTGTATTTAGCTAGTCTGTGCATGTGTATTTAGCTAGTCTGTGCATGTGTATTTAGCTAGTCTGTGCATGTGTATTTAACTAGTCTGTGCCTGTGTATTTAACTAGTCTGTGCCTGTGTATTTAGCTAGTCTGTGCCTGTGTATTTAGCAAGTCTGTGCCTGTGTACTTAGCTAGTCTTTGCATGTGTATTTAGCTAGTCTGTGCATGTGTATTTAACTAGTCTGTGCCTGTGTATTTAGCTAGTCTGTGCCTGTGTATTTAGCTAGTCTGTGCCTGTGTACTTAGCTAGTCTTTGCCTGTGTATTTAGCTAGTCTGTGCATGTGTATTTAGCTAGTCTGTGCCTGTGTACTTAGCTAGTCTTTGCCTGTGTATTTAGCTAGTCTTTGCCTGTGTATTTAGCTAGTCTGTGCCTGTGTACTTAGCTAGCCTGTGCATGTGTATTTAACTAGTCTGTGCCTGTGTATTTAGCTAGTCTGTGCCTGTGTATTTAGCTAGTCTGTGCATGTGTATTTAGCTAGTCTGTGCATGTGTATTTAACTAGTCTGTGCATGTGTATTTAACTAGTCTGTGCATGTGTATTTAGCTAGTCTGTGCCTGTGTATTTAGCTAGTCTGTGCATGTGTATTTAGCTAGTCTGTGCTTGTGTATTTAGCTAGCCTGTGCCTGTGTATTTAGCTAGTCTGTGCATGTGTATTTAGCTAGTCTGTGCATGTGTATTTAGCTAGTCTGTGCATGTGTATTTAGCTAGTATTTGCCTGTGTATTTAGCTAGTCTGTGCCTGTGTATTTAGCTAGTCTGTGCATGTGTATTTAGCTAATCTGTGCATGTGTATTTAACTAGTCTGTGCCTGTGTATTTAACTAGTCTGTGCCTGTGTATTTAGCTAGTCTGTTCCTGTGTATTTAGCTAGTCTGTGCATGTGTATTTAGCTAGTCTGTGCATGTGTATTTAGCTAGTATGTGCCTGTGTATTTAGCTAGTCTGTGCCTGTGTATTTAGCTAGTCTGTGCATGTGTATTTAGCTAGTCTGTGCATGTGTATTTAACTAGTCTGTGCCTGTGTATTTAACTAGTCTGTGCCTGTGTATTTAGCTAGTCTGTGCCTGTGTATTTAGCTAGTCTGTGCATGTGTATTTAACTAGTCTGTGCCTGTGTACTTAGCTAGTCTTTGCCTGTGTATTTAGCTAGCCTGTGCATGTGTATTTAACTAGTCTGTGCCTGTGTATTTAGCTAGTCTGTGCCTGTGTATTTAGCTAGTCTGTGCATGTGTATTTAGCTAGTCTGTGCATGTGTATTTAACTAGTCTGTGCCTGTGTATTTAGCTAGTCTGTGCCTGTGTATTTAGCTAGTCTGTGCATGTGTATTTAGCTAGTCTGTGCCTGTGTATTTAGCTAGTCTGTGCATGTGTATTTAGCTAGTCTGTGCCTGTGTATTTAGCTAGCCTGTGCCTGTGTATTTAGCTAGTATGTGTCTGTGTATTTAGCTAGTCTGTGCCTGTGTATTTAGCTAGTCTGTGCATGTGTATTTAGCTAGTCTGTGCATGTGTATTTAGCTAGTCTGTGCATGTGTATTTAGCTAGTATGTGCCTGTGTATTTAGCTAGTCTGTGCCTGTGTATTTAGCTAGTCTGTGCCTGTGTATTTAGCTAGTATGTGCATGTTTATTTAGCTAGTCTGTGCATGTGTATTTAGCTAGTCTGTGCATGTGTATTTAGCTAGTCTGTGCCTGTGTATTTATCTAGTCTGTGCCTGTGTATTTAGCTAGTCTGTGCATGTATATTTAGCTAGTCTGTGCATGTGTATTTAGCTAGTCTGTGCCTGTGTATTTAGCTAGTCTGTGCATGTGTATTTAGCTAGTCTGTGCCTGTGTATTTAACTAGTCTGTGCCTGTGTATTTAGCTAGTCTGTGCCTGTGTATTTAGCTAGTCTGTGCATGTGTATTTAGCTAGTCTGTGCATGTGTATTTAGCTAGTATGTGCCTGTGTATTTAGCTAGTCTGTGCCTGTGTATTTAGCTAGTCTGTGCATGTGTATTTAGCTAGTCTGTGCATGTGTATTTAACTAGTCTGTGCCTGTGTATTTAACTAGTCTGTGCCTGTGTATTTAGCTAGTCTGTGCATGTGTATTTAACTAGTCTGTGCCTGTGTACTTAGCTAGTCTTTGCCTGTGTATTTAGCTAGCCTGTGCATGTGTATTTAACTAGTCTGTGCCTGTGTATTTAGCTAGTCTGTGCCTGTGTATTTAGCTAGTCTGTGCATGTGTATTTAGCTAGTCTGTGCATGTGTATTTAACTAGTCTGTGCCTGTGTATTTAGTTAGTCTGTGCCTGTGTATTTAGCTAGTCTGTGCATGTGTATTTAGCTAGTCTGTGCCTGTGTATTTAGCTAGTCTGTGCATGTGTATTTAGCTAGTCTGTGCCTGTGTATTTAGCTAGCCTGTGCCTGTGTATTTAGCTAGTATGTGTCTGTGTATTTAGCTAGTCTGTGCCTGTGTATTTAGCTAGTCTGTGCATGTGTATTTAGCTAGTCTGTGCATGTGTATTTAGCTAGTATGTGCCTGTGTATTTAGCTAGTCTGTGCCTGTGTATTTAGCTAGTCTGTGCCTGTGTATTTAGCTAGTCTGTGCCTCTGTATTTAGCTAGTATGTGCATGTGTATTTAGCTAGTCTGTGCATGTGTATTTAGCTAGTCTGTGCATGTGTATTTAGCTAGTCTGTGCCTGTGTATTTATCTAGTCTGTGCATGTATATTTAGCTAGTCTGTGCATGTATATTTAGCTAGTCTGTGCCTGTGTATTTAGCTAGTCTGTGCATGTGTATTTAGCTAGTCTGTGCCTGTGTATTTAGCTAGTCTGTGCATGTGTATTTAGCTAGTCTGTGCCTGTGTATTTAGCTAGTCTGTGCCTGTGTATTTAGCTAGTCTGTGCCTGTGTATTTAGCTAGTCTGTGCCTGTGTATTTAGCTAGTCTGTGCATGTATATTTAGCTAGTTTGTGCCTGTGTATTTAGCTAGTCTGTGCCTGTGTATTTAGCTAGTCTGTGCCTGTGTATTTAGCTAGTCTGTGCATGTATATTTAGCTAGTTTGTGCCTGTGTATTTAGCTAGTCTGTGCATGTGTATTTAGCTAGTCTGTGCATGTGTATTTAGCTAGTCTGTGCATGTGTATTCAACTAGTCTGTGCATGTGTATTTAACTACTCTGTGCCTGTGTATTTAGCTAGTCTGTGCATGTGTATTTAGCTAGTATGTGCCTGTGTATTTAGCTAGTCTGTGCATGTGTATTTAGCTAGTCTGTGCCTGTGTATTTAGCTAGTCTGTTGTCAGAGTCTGTACCTTTTAGGACCCAACAGCTATCACCTACCTCAGCCTACCTAACTAATAAAACACCTGGCCTCACAGCACTCGACGCTTAGTATTTTGTTATAGTAGCCTGCTAGCTGCTGTTCACTGAGCTCTTCTTATAAATTGGATTACAAGGACTACCTTACAGAAATCTACTTCCAGCAAGTCTTAATCTCCTTTGCATTCTCTCCACTATTAGACTGCCCACTACACTTCTTGATTTGTGTTTATTTCAGTGGCAGTTCCTAACTACGTGAATCTACAAGTGCAGCCACAGTATACACTGCACATTTCACATTGTATTAACCTACCTTACATCTGAGCTGAACAAACTCAACTCCTCTACCAACATGCTGCGCAGCACAAGACAGGATCATCTTGCCAGCAGTTTCTCACAACGGAACTTCAAGCGCAACAGGGTATTACAACAGTCACGCTCTGAACTCCTCCCACTCTCCGGTCAGTTTGTTTGTGCTGCATTGAAGCAGCAGCATAAAGCCACTCTGGAAGCGGTTACTGTCAGGAATATTTGGTTATTCTCCACTGTACCTCTGGACTGTGACCTAAGCTGAAACCGGATAGCAAGTAAGAGTATATTGTTACCTTAAATACTTTTACAAGGAGTTTACTGATAACGGTTCTGAGAATACTATCAGCCAATTGTTAGGTACATCAGCTGAACTGTCTGCACTGACCTTATTGTTGTCTCAGTGTGTACTCCAAGTAAACAACAAATCAACACACACTTACCTGCTGAAATTAATTTGTCAATATCTGTGTACTTATTTCTATAAGTCAAGTTCCTTACTACCTTATACTAACTTGAGGTTTCTCACAAGACTAAATTCACTTCCTTGCTACACTACAGATTGCACATGCTCAGTAGTGCTTCTATGCAAGGAGCTGATACAAACTCACTTTATAAATAAATATATATATATTTTCTGCTTAGACATTCTGCAGTTGAGCTCCAAAACAAGTTACTTACATTCTCAGTCTTAGAGAGTATCTAAGAGCTGTTACATCTGTCCATGTGTATTTAGCTAGTCTGTGCATGTGTACTTAGCTAGTCTGTGCCTGTGTATTTAGCTAGTCTGTGCCTGTGTATTTAGCTAGTCTGTGCCTGTGTATTTAGCTAGTCTGTGCCTGTGTATTTAGCTAGTCTGTGCCTGTGCATTTAGCTAGTCTGTGCCTGTGTATTTAGCTAGTCTGTGCCTGTGTATTTAGCTAGTCTGTGCCTGTGTATTTAGCTAGTCTGTGCCTGTGTATTTAGCTAGTCTGTGCCTGTGTATTTAGCTAGTCTGTGCCTGTGTATTTACCTAGTCTGTGCCTGTGTATTTACCTAGTCTGTGCATGTATATTTAGCTAGTCTGTGCATGTATATTTAGCTAGTCTGTGCATGTGTATTTAGCTAGTCTGTGCATGTGTATTTAGCTAGTCTGTGCATGAGTATTTAACTAGTCTGTTCATGTGTAATTAACTAGTCTGTTCATGTTTATTTAGCTAGTCTGTGCATGTTTATTTAGCTAGTCTGTGCATGTGTATTTAACTAGTCTGTGCATGTGTATTTAACTAGTCTGTGCATGTGTATTTAACTAGTCTGTGCATGTGTATTTAGCTAGTCTGTGTATGTGTATTTAGCTAGTCTGTGCATGTGTATTTAGCTAGTCTGTGCATGTGTATTTAGCTAGTCTGTGTATGTGTATTTAGCTAGTCTGTGCATGTGTATTTAGCTAGTCTGTGCATGTGTATTTAGCTAGTTTGTGCATGAAAAGAAAGGAGGCACTCTAGCGGAGTGTAATAGAGAAAATTTAAAGTAATGAGAGGTGTAAGCACAATATGCTTGAATGTTATAATTGAAAATTAATAAAGAAAATAAGATTAGAGTGTGTATATAGTACTCAGTAGTGGTCTGCTATTAATCAGTGATTTGTGCATGTGTATTTAGCTAGTATGTGCATGTGTATTTAGCTAGTATGTGCCTGTGTATTTAGCTAGTCTGTGCATGTGTATTTAGCTAGTCTGTGCATGTGTACTTAGCTAGTCTGTGCCTGTGTATTTAGCTAGTCTGTGCCTGTGTATTTAGCTAGTCTGTGCCTGTGTATTTAGCTAGTCTGTGCCTGTGTATTTAGCTAGTCTGTGCCTGTGTACTTAGCTAGTCTGTGCCTGTGTATTTAGCTAGTCTGTGCCTGTGTATTTAGCTAGTCTGTGCCTGTGTATTTAGCTAGTCTGTGCCTGTGTATTTAGCTAGTCTGTGCATGTATATTTAGCTAGTCTGTGCATGTATATTTAGCTAGTCTGTGCATGTGTATTTAGCTAGTTTGTGCATGTGTATTTAGCTAGTCTGTGCATGAGTATTTAACTAGTCTGTTCATGTGTAATTAACTAGTCTGTTCATGTGTATTTAGCTAGTCTGTGCATGTGTATTTAGCTAGTCTGTGCATGTGTATTTAGCTAGTCTGTGCATGTGTATTTAACTAGTCTGTGCATGTGTATTTAGCTAGTCTGTGTATGTGTATTTAGCTAGTCTGTGCATGTGTATTTAGCTAGTCTGTGCATGTGTATTTAGCTAGTCTGTGCATGTGTATTTAGCTAGTTTGTGCATGAAAAGAAAGGAGGCACTCTAGCGGAGTGTAATAGAGAAAATTTAAAGTAATGAGAGGTGTAAGCACAATATGCTTGAATGTTATAATTGAAAATTAATAAAGAAAATAAGATTAGAGTGTGTATATAGTACTCAGTAGTGGTCTGCTATTAATCAGTGATTTGTGCATGTGTATTTAGCTAGTCTGTGCATGTGTATTTAGCTAGTCTGTGCATGTGTATTTAGCTACTGTGCGTGTGTATTTAGCTAGTCTGTGGGTGTGTATTTAGCTAGTCTGTGCATGTGTTTTTAGCTAGTCTTGTGAAAACAGAAAAAAGTGCTGCGCTAAACTGTACACCCACCGGCTCTCCTAGGGGACCCCTCCACAGAGATAACCAAAATTTAAATATAGAACAGAAGAAAGGAGGGCGTTCTAATGGAGTGTAATAGAGAAACCTTAAAGTAATGTGATGTGTAAGCACAATATGCTTAAGTGTTGTAATTGAAAATTAATAAAGGAAATACGATTAGAGTGTGTATATAGTACTCAGTAGTGGTCTGCTATTAAGCAGTGATTTGGACAGATCTGAAACTCTGTGTATATTTAAATAGTGTTTTAATAGTTACAAGTAACATAAAAACATAAAATCTTAATGAAAGCTAATAATCTAAATTAGATAAAAAAAAACCTGTTGCGTATAGATACTTCTAAGTATACTAATTATGGAATAAACTTGGTTACATATATGTTGAGAAGAGGCTAAATTGGATCATAGAGGTGGCATGAAAATACTTTGTAACAGATATATTATAGGAATATTTTCTAAGCATATATGGAAGGAACTATCGGTGCAGCTGCAAAAATTGAATCTTAGAGAAATCAAACTCAGATATCGAACATAAAAAAGAATAAAATTTACAATTAAAATACATACATAGACAACTTAAATGTAATAAATTGTAGGACTATTGCCATCAAAAGTCCAAAATAATCCAAAATAATGAAAATGTCCAAAAGAGAGAAAATTCCAGGGACGTCTCCCAAAAGCGCCAAAAACAGATACCACCTTAAAAATACGGCCTAAAAAATACTCTATTTAAAATGATAGCCTTGAGATTAAAGCCAAAAGTTTTAGTGATATTATGTGTTGAAGCTGAAAAAAAGTGTTGATTATTGGCGAAATCACAGTTGATATTGAATCACTTCCTAAATATATATGAATAGACAGCGTAACTATACATATGTTACTCCTGGTACACAAAACAGGTTACATGTGTGTATACTGTTCATAGAGATGAAAGCACTTTTGCAGTCGCATAAGTGGCTAGTGGTAACAACTAGTGATGTCGCAAACTTAAAATTTTCCGTTCGCGAACGGCAAACTTGAACTTCCGCAACTGTTCAACGGGTGAACCGGGCGAACCGCCATTGACTTCAATAGGCAGGCAAATTTTAAAACCCACAGGGACTCTTTATGGCCACAATAGTGATGGAAAAGTTGTTTCAAGGGGACTAACACCTGGACTGTGGCATGCCGGAGGGGGATCCATGGCAAAACTCCCATGAAAAAATTACATAGTTGATGCAGAGTCTGCTTTAAAGCCATAAAGGGCATAAATCACCTAACATTCCTAAATTGTTTGGAATAACGTGCTTTAAAACATCAGGTATGATGTTGTATCGATCAGGTAGTGTAAGGGTTACGCCCGCATCACAGTGACAGACCAAACTCCCCGTTTAATGAACCGCAAACAACCGCAAACAGTCCATTTGCACAACCACGAGATAGATAGATTTGATAGATACATAGATTAGATAGATCAATAGATGCAATATACATTTGATAGATACGATAGATAGATTTGATAGATAAATAGATTTGATAGATAAATAGATTTGATAGATAAATAATTTCCCAGACAGAGAATTACAAGACGTGCGGTCTGACACCCATGGTAAGGTTCCCAGAGGCAGTTGCGGCGCCAGGGGACGTGTATATGGCATGGATTTTAGGAACCGGGAGATGGAAAAAGATGCTTGGTCGGTCCTCCTACTTCAAATTTGGGGCACTGCGCGTGCAATCGTGCCCGGACTTTTAGCCGACGGACATTTGGCCGAAACACAAGTGGCTGTCACAAAACAGTCCGGCCACGAGATTGATAGATACATAGATAACATAGATCAATAGATGCAATATACATTTGATAGATACGATTGATAGTTAGATAGATTTGATAGATGATAGATAAATAGATAGATTTGATAGATATATAATTTCCCAGACAGAGAATTACAAGACGTGCGGTCTGGGACCCATGGTAAGGTTCCCAGAGGCAGTTGCGGCGCCAGGGGACGTGTATATGGCATGGATTTTAGGAACCGGGAGATGGAAAAAGATGCTTGGCCGGTCCTCCTACTTCAAATTTGGGGCACTGCGCGTGCAATCTACTGTGGCACCAGATACGAGTGGTGTGTTAAGTAGTACTATTCTGATCAGTTTAATACCTGTTACTCCCCCTATCGGGGGAGGTGTATATGGCATGGATTTTAGGAACCGGGAGATGGAAAAAGATGCTTGGTCGTTCCTCCTACTTCAAATTTGGGGCACTGCGCGTGCAATCGTGGCTGGACTTTTAGCCGACGGACATTTGGCCGATGGACATTTGGCCGACGGACATTTGGCTGAAACACAAGTGGCTGTCACAAAACAGTCCGGCCACGAGATAGATAGATTTGATAGATAGATGCATAGATTACATAGATCAATAGATGCAATATACATTTGATAGATACGATTGATAGATAAATTTAATAGATAAATAGATAGATTTGATAGATATATAATTTCCCAGACAGAGAATTAAAAAACGTGCGGTCTGGGACGCATGGTAAGGTTCCCAGAGGCAGTTGCGGCACCAGGGGAGGTGTATATGGCATGGATCTTAGGAACCGGGAGATGGAAAAAGATGCTTGGTCGGTCCTCCTACTTCAAATTTGGGGCACTGTGCGTGCAATCATGGCCGGACTTTTAGCCAATGGACATTTGGCCGACGGACATTTGGCCGAAACACACGTGGCTGTCACAAAACAGTCCGGCCACGAGATAGATAGATTTGATAGATAGATAGATACATAGATTACATAGATCAATAGATGCAATATACATTTGATAGATACGATTGATAGTTAGATAGATTTGATAGATAAATAGATAGATTTGATAGATATATAATTTCCCAGACAGAGAATTACAAGACGTGCGGTCTGGGACCCATGGTAAGGTTCCCAGAGGCAGTTGCGGTGCCAGGGGACGTGTATATGGCATGGATTTTAGGAACCGGGAGATGGAAAAGATGCTTGGTCGGTCCTCCTACTTCAAATTTGGGGCACTGCGCGTGCAATCGTGGCTGGACTTTTAACCGACGTACATTTGGCCGAAACACAAGTGGCTGTCACAAAACCGTCAGGCCACAAGATAGATAGATTTGATAGATAGATACATAGATTACATAGATCAATAGATGCAATATGCATTTGATAGATACGATTGATAGTTAGATAGATTTGATAGATAAATAGATAGATTTGATAGATATATAATTTCCCAGACAGAGAAATACAAGACATGCGGTCTGAGACCCATGGTAAGGTTATTTCCTTTTGCAAAATCGAGTACAGGTTAGGGATTGCCTTTTGTGCAAAGAAATTTGTTGAACGCCTCAGACTCCACCAGCTTGTATGGTAAAAGCTGGCAGGCTAAGAGTTCAGACAAGCCAGCTGTCAGACGCCGGGCAAGGGGGTGACTTTGTGACATTGGCTTCTTACGCTCAAACATGTCCTTGACAGACACCTGACTGTGGGCAGATGAGCAGGAACTGCTCCGGAAGAGAGACGAAGTGGCGGATGGTTGAGAGGGGGCAAGGAGAATAGCAGTGGTTGACGTGGCTGAAGAAGCTGGACCAGGAGGAGGATGGTGGCTTTGAGTTTGTGTGCTGCTTCTACTCATGTGTTGATCCCATAGGCGTTTGTGATGTGCGATCATGTGCCTTCGCAAAGCAGTTGTACCTAGGTGGGTGTTTGACTTCCCACGACTCAGTTTTTTGGCACAGGTTGCAAATGGCATCACTGTTGTCAGAGGCAGACACGCAACCGATGACGGCATTCTGGTGGTGGCAACAGCATGCGTTGATTGGCATGCTGTCTGGCTGACCCCGGGTGCCGATGCATGCTGTCTGACTGTGCCACTAGCTCCTTGCGACAACCTCCCCCTGCTTCCAACTCATCTCCTCCTCCTCCTCCTCTCTTTCCCCCTGTTCTTCTTCTCTTCTAGCGGGCACCCACGTGACATCCACGGATGCATCGTCATCATCAACCGCTTCACTTGTATCTGACAAATCAACAAAGGAAGCAGCAGCGGGTACAATATCATCATCATCACACCGTACGTCCATGTCTGTAATGCTGCCTGACTGAGACATATCACTGTTATCTACATCCACTGACAATGATGGTTGTGCATCACTCATTTCTTCCAACTGATGTGTAAAAAAACTCCTCTGACACATCAAGTGAAGAGGCTGTGGTGCTAGTGTTGGTGGTGGTGCTGTGGCGGCAGGCGGGCGAGTGGTGGTAACTTGAGAGGTGCCCGAAGATAAGCTGGAGGAAGATGGTGCATCAAGGTTCGGAGCAGAAGCTATAGAAGATTGGGTGTCCTGTGTTAAAAAGTCAATTATGTCCTCCTCAGAACTTTTCAAGTTCATGGGACGTGGCCTCTGAACACTGGGCATTATTCTACAGCCAAAGGGAATCACAGCACCAGGACCACGACGGCACCTGTGGGGTGGCCTTCCTCTGCCTGTCATTTTTTCTTAAATGTACACTTACACTACTATTAAACAAGATATGAGTGGTGGCACTGGGCAAGTGGGCACAGTATACGCTGTGAGCCTGACACAAAAAAGCAGACTGATGTTTCACAGTCCAAAAAGTTTTTTTATTTTTTTAAATATACACTACTGTTACAACAGATATGAGTGGTTGCACTAGTTGGCAAGTGGGCCTGGCACACACGCTGGCAGGCAGGCAACTGCAATTAGATTACACTAGCAGACTGATGTTTCATAGTCAAAAAAGGTTTTTTTTTTTTAAATTACACTACTGTTACAACAGATATGAGTGGTTGCACTAGTTGGCAAGTGGGCCTGGCACACACGCTGGCAGGCAGGCAACTAGAATTAGATTACACTAGCAGACTGATGTTTCACAGTCAAAAAAGTTTTTTTTTAAAAAAAAAATTTACACTACTGTTACAAAAGATATGAGTGGTGGCACTAGTTGGCAAGTAGTGATGTCCCGAACTATTCGCCCGCGAACAGTTCACAGCGAACATAGGTTGTTCGCGTTCGCGTTTGTGGGCAAACACATGGCGATGTTCGATCCGCCCCTATGTGTCATCATTGTGGAAACTTTGACCCTTTATGTCACAGCCGCCTGACACCTTAGAGCCAATCAACATCAGACACTCCCTCACAGACACTCCCAGCTACTCGGAATCCGCCATTTTAGACTCATAACGACCTTGCTTTTTTAATGAGAGGACGTGTTGTGTTTTTGCTCCTGACATTAATAGGAAAAACATAGCTAGGCTAGTGTATTTACAGTCCAGAAGGACTCCACTCATCTCTGCTGCAAGCACAGCACCCCAAAAAGCCCTTTTTAGGGCTATATTTCGTGACGTTTTTTTATTTTTTTTTTTTTATTAGCATTTGCCTGGCTTTCAGCTGTGTGTTTAAGGCTCACAGCATATGCTGTGACTACTGCCACCACTGATATCTCCCTAACAACATTAGTTTAAATTTAACTAACCCAAAAATATAATTATTTTTCTAGTGTAATTTTTTTTTCATTTTCTATCAGGCCAGTGTCACACAGCATATACTCTGGTTCCTTGCTCTGTGCCAGCCAGCAGCCACCAGTGTTAATATCCTTTTATAATATTATTTTTAATTTAAAAAAAAAACACCAAAAAATATTTTTCTAGTGTAATCTAATTATATTTACTATCATGCCTGTGTCTGTCAGGCTCACTCAGCATTAATATACCTCTTTTTTTTTTCAGTCTTTTGGTTAATTGGTCTGTGCCAGGCAGCCACCCAGCACTCATATCTATTTTTCTTTCACCTTAATTTTAATATAAAAAAAAAAGTTTAAATTTTTTTGCTAGTGTAATGTAATATAATTTTCTATCCGGTCTGTGTGTTTTGCTGACATAGAGAGCCTACTGTGTTTACTTGCTGCCCTCCCTAGTCTATGAGCCACGACTCATATGTGTTTAACCTTTTTTTAATTCCCCCCCAAAAAAAATAATTTCAATCATTTTTCTAGTGTAATCTAATAGTATTTTCTATCAGGCGTGTGTGTATCCGACATACAGAGCCTACTGTTTTTAATAGCTGCCCTTCCAAGGCTATCAGCCACGACTCATATGTATGTGCTTAACCTTTTTCTTAAAATTTCCAAAAAAAAGTCTTTAAATCATTATGCTAGTGTAATCTAATTGTATTTTCTATCAGGCCTGTATCTAACTGTCTATCTGACTTACACAGCATACTGTTGTTATAATTGCTGCCCTACGTAGCAGCCAGCCAGTGCGACCACTCATAGAGTCATATGTGCATTGCACTTCTTAACATAATTTTAATATTAAAATCTAAAATTTTAAAATATTTTGCTAGTGTAATGTAACTTAATTTTCTATCAGTCCTGTGTTTTTGTCACTTACACAGCATACTGTGTTAAATTGCTGCCCTACCTACCATCCACGACTCATATCTGCCAGCCTGTCTGCCAGGCCCAAGTAGCCAATTAGTGGCACCAATCACAATTCTTGTAACAGTAATAAATAAAAAAAAAAAAAACATAATTTTTTGGACTGCAAATATTCAGTCTCCTAGTGCCATTGAATTTCATTTACCTCCTGCCTGCCACTGCCAGCCTTTTGTGCCAGGCCGTCTAGCCAACTATTTACACCAATCATAATTGTTGTCACAGTCAGACAGTATAGTTATTAATTTAAATAAAAAAAAAATGTTAGTGTTGATCTTAATCCTCAGTTTGCTCGTGCCTTTGAATTGCACTTTTCTACAGCCTTCCAAGCCTGTGTGCCAGGCCTACTTAAAAAATATTTACACCAATCATATTTGTTGTGACAGTATTCTAATAATTAAAAATTAAAATTTTTGGTAATAGTTGCTGTGATTTGAATCCTCAGTTTGCTGGTGCCATTGAATAGCACTTTCCTCCTGCCTTGCAGCCTGCTGTGAGCCAGGCCCCCACCTAGCCAATTGTTGTCAGCAATCATATTTCTGTTAACAGTATTGCAAAAATTGTCAATCATCACTGTTTAGACTGTCAGTAATCAGTCTCCTAGTGTCCTTGAATTGCATCTCCCTCCTGCCTGCCATCCTTTTGTGCCAGGCCGTCTTGCCAACTATTTACACCAATCCTAATTTTTTGTCACAGTATAGTTACTAATTAAAATTAAAAAAATCTTTATTGTTGATGATCTTAACCCTCAGTTTGCTCGTGCCTTTGAATTGCACTTTTCTACAGCCTTCCAAGCCTGTGTGCCAGGCCTACTTAAAAAATAATTACACCAATCATATTTGTTGTGACAGTATTCTAATAATTAAAAATTAAAATTTTTGGTAATAGTTGCTGTGATTTGAATCCTCAGTTTGCTGGTGCCATTGAATAGCACTTTCCTCCTGCCTTGCAGCCTGCTGTGAGCCAGGCCCCCACCTAGCCAATTGTTGTCAGCAATCATATTTCTGTTAACAGTATTGCAAAAATTGTCAATCATCACTGTTTAGACTGTTAGTAATCAGTCTCCTAGTTTCCTTGAATTGCCTCTCCCTCCTGCCTGCCATCCTTTTGTGCCAGGCCGTCTTGCCAACTATTTACACCAATCCTAATATTTTGTCACATTATAGTTATTAATTACAATTAAAAAAATCTTTATTGTTGATGATCTTAATCCTCAGTTTGCTCGTGCCCTAGAATAGCACTTTTGTACAGCCTTCCAAGCCTGTGTGCCAGGCCTACTTAAAAAATATTTACACCAGTCATATTTGTTGTGACAGTATTCTAATAATTAAAAATTAAAATTTTTGGTAATAGTTGCTGTGATTTGAATCCTCAGTTTGCTGGTGCCATTGAATAGCAATTTCCTCCTGCCTTTCAGTCTGTTGTGAGCCAGGCCCCCACCTAGCCAATTGTTGTCAGCAATCATATTTCTTTTAACAGTATTTCAAAAATTGTCAATCATCACTGTTTTGACTGTCATTAATCAGTCTCCTAGTGTCATTGAATTGCATCTACCTCCTGCCTGCCATCCTTTTGTGCCAGGCCGTCTTGCTAACTATTTACACCAATCCTAATTGTTGTCACAGTATAGTTACTAATTAAAATTAAAAAAATCTTGATTGTTGATCTTAATCCTCTTTTTGCTTGTGCCATTGAATTGCACTTTTCTACTGCCTGCCAGCCTGTGTGCCAGGCCCAACTATTCAATTAGTGCTAGCAATCATATTTCTTTTAACAGTTTTGCAAAATTTGTCAATCAACACTGTTTTGACTGTCAATCTGCAGTCTACTACTACCCTTGAATTGCATTTTCCTCCTGCCTGCCTGCCTGTGTGCCAGTCCCAACTAGCCAATTAGTGCCACCACTCATATTTATTGTAACAGGATTGGAATTTTTGTTAATCATAACTGTTTTGACTGTGATTCTTCAGTCTCCTAGTGCCATTGATTTGCAGTTTCCTTTCTCCCAGCGTGTGTGCCAGACAGGCCCATTTGCCATATAGTGCCAAACAATCATATTTGTTGCCACAGTACTAGTAATATTTCAAAAAATTATCAATTTGTGATTTTTAAAACATCTGTCTTTTTTGTTGTTGTCAGTCTCACAGCGTATACTGTGCCCACTTTCACAGTGCCACCACTCAATTGGTGTAATAGTATTGTTAGTGTCCATTTAAAAAAAATGACAGGCAGAGGCAGGCCACCCCGCAGGTTCCGTGGTCGTGGTGCTGTGATTCATTTAGACCCTACAAATATGCACATTGTTCAGACGCCAGGTGCCTGGGGGGATGCAAAAACTTCTGAGGAGGACCTAGTTGAATGGCTAACACAGGAAACCCAATCTTCTTCAGCTTCCGCTGCTAGTCCTCCTAACCTTGACGCACCATCTAAGTCCAGCTGTGCTTTGGGCAGGTCTCAAGTGACCAGTGCCACTCCGCCGCCTGTCGCCACCACCAACACTAGCACCACAGCCGCTTCACTTGATCTGTCACAGGAGTTATTGACACATCATTTGGAAGAAATGAGTGATGCGCAGCCATCATTGACAGAGGATGTATATAATAGTGATCAGTCTCAGTCAGGCAGCATTACCGACATGGAGGTACGGTATGATGATGATGATGATGATGTTGTACCCGCTGCTGCTTCCTTTCTTGATGTTTCAGATACAAGTGAAGCGGTTGATGATTATGTGTCGGTGGATGTCACGTGGGTGCCTGCTAGAAGAGAAGAAGAAGAGGGGGAAAGTTCAGATGGGGAAACAGAGAGGAGGAGGAGGAGCAGACGATTTGGAAGCACTGGGAGGTCGTCTCAAGGAGCTAGTGGCACAGTCAGACAGCATGCATCGTCACCAGGGGTCAGCCAGACAGCACGCCGACGCCCATCAACGCATGCTGTTGCCACCACCAGAATGCCGTCATCGCAGAGCTCAGCAGTGTGGCATTTTTTTGTGTGTCTGCCTCTGACAACAGCAATGCCATTTGCAACCTGTGCCAAAAGAAACTGAGTCGTGGGAAGTCCAACAGCCACCTAGGTACAACTGCTTTGCGAAGGCACATGGTCTTGCATCACAAAGGCCGATGGGAAGAACACATGAGTAGAAGCAGCACAAAAAGTGAAAGCCGCCCTCCTCCTCCTGCTCCAGCATCTTCAGCCACGTCAACCAGTGCTGTCCTCCTTGCCCCCTCTCAACCATCCTCCACTCAGTCTCTCTTACGTAGCAGTTCCTGGTCATCTGCCCACAGTCAGGTGTCTGTCAAGGACATGTTTGAGCGTAAGAAGCCAATTTCTCAAAGTCACCCCCTTGCCCGGCGTCTGACAGCTGGCTTGTCTGAACTCTTAGCCCGCCAGCTTTTACCATACAAGCTGGTGGAGTCTGATGCTTTCAAAAAATTTGTATCTATTGGGACACCGCAGTAGAAGGTACCTGGCAGAAATTTCTTTTCTTTTCGCTTTGATATCTGAAGAAACGACCCTTGGTGGTCGAGAAACGTGTTATAATAAAGCCTTTTAAATTCTTTTAAACTTTGGAAGTTTTGTATCTCTCTTGAATCGAAACCTAATTGAGCAATACAGTGAAGTTGCTGAACCGAGGAAAAGTCCCGGGAAGGATCTTATCCAACAGTGTACTAGCCACTGACTAAAGTGCTAGCAGGCGAGATAGTACTGGTCATAGCACAGTACCACAGTCATTGGTAAGCACATTACCTCTCGGTTTTTTGTATCATCTCTTTCTGAAACAATATTACGCTATTTGGCGCCCTCTCCATCTCTCTCTCCAAAACAGTTTCATCCCTGCTCTCTGGGAACAAGAGGAGCTGCCTGCACAGAAACACAGAGGAACACCATACGCATACGGACTGTCAATATAACTTTCTCCTGAGCCGTCGGCCGAGTAAGAACACTCGACAAAGACGGAGTAACTATTTGTGGGAACATTATATGTTTTTGGGATCACAGATTTATTCGTATTGCTTATTCTATTTGTTCTGAATAGCGCGCCTTCTCATCTCCTTGTGAGATACCATACCAAACCTGTACTCTGTTGTGAGAAAGGAAGTTATGGCATGTCTGGCACACAGCGTTGGGGCAAGGGTCCATATGACCACGGATAGCTGGTCTGCAAAGCATGGTCAGGGCAGGTATATCACCTACACTGCGCATTGGGTAAACCTGCTGACTTCTGACAAGCATGGAATGCGTGGCTCTGCAGAAGAGTTGGTGACACCGCCACGACTTGCAGGCAGGCCTGCTGCTACCTCCTCTACTCCTCCTACTCCATCCTCTTCCATAACCTCTTCCTCGGCTGAGTCCTTTTCAACTTCTGCGTCTTTCTCCACATCTATGGCACCCCCCAGCTCCACAGGTACTATGCTACATCCCGGGTACGGCAGTGTCACGCCGTCTTGGGGTTGACTTGCCTGAAAGCGGAGAGTCACACCGCACCAGCACTCCTGACCGCCCTGAACACACAGGTGGATCAGTGGCTGACTCCGCACCAACTGGAGATTAGCAAGGTTGTTTCTGACAATGGAAGTAATTTGGTGGCGGCATTGAAATTGGGCAAGTTGACACATGTGCCGTGCATGGCACATGTGTGTAATCTAATTGTACAACGATTTGTCAATAAGTACCCAGGCTTACAGGACGTCCTGAAGCAGGCCAGGAAGGTGTGTGGCCATTTCAGGCATTCCTACATGGCCATGGCACACTTGTCTGATATCCAGCGTTGAAACAACCTGCCAGTTAGGCACTTGATTTGCGACAGCCCGACACGGTGGAATTCAACACTCCTAATGTTTGACCGCCTGCTGCAACAAGAAAAAGCTGTTAATGAGTATTTGTATGAACGGGGTGCTAGGACAGCCTCTGGGGAGCTGGGGATATTTTTGCCAAATTACTGGACGCTCATGCGCAATGCCTGTAGGCTCATGCGTCCTTTTGAGGAGGTGACAAACCTTGTCAGTCGCACCGAAGGCACCATCAGCGACATCATACCATTTGTTTTCTCCCTCGAGCATGCCCTGCAAAGAGTGCTGGAACAGCCGAATCAGCATTGCTTGCTGGACCTGCGGCAACGCAGGAAGAGGATTGTGAGGAAGAGGAGTCAGAGGAGGAATGTGGCTTTGGGGAGGATGAGGAGGAGGAAGACCGAGCACAACAGTCATCCCAGGGTGCTCGTTGTTGTCACCTCTCTGGTACCCGTGGTGTTGTACGTGGCTGGGGGGAAGAAGATACCATCAGTGAGATCAGTGAGGAGGAGGAATGCGACAGGATTAGCTCAGCATCCAACCTTGTTCAAATTGGTTCTTTCATGCTGTCGTGCCTGTTGAGGGACCCTCGTATAAAAAAGCTGAAGGAGAACGAACTGTACTGGGTGTCCACGCTCCTCGACCCCCGGTATAAGCATAAAGTGCCTAAAATGTTACCAAATTCCCGCAAGTCGGAAAGGATGGAGCATTTTCATAATAAATTAAAAACTATACTTTACACAGTGTATAAGGGTGATGTCACAGCACCACGGTAATGTAATAGGGGAAGAGATGAAATTAATCCTCCTCCTCCCACGACCACGGCAGCAAGGACCGGGCGCTTTCCTGACGTCTTGTTGATGGAGGACATGCGTACCTTTTTAACTCCCATGCACCATCAGAGCCTTTCGGGATCCAGCCTTAGAGAAAGACTCAACCGACAGGTAGCAGACTACCTAGCTTTAACTGCGGATCTCGACACTCTCAGGAGCGATGGACCCCTTGACTACTGGGTGTGCAGGCTGGACTTGTGGCCTGAGCTATCCCAATTTGCAATGGAACTTCTGGCCTGCCCCGCTTCAAGTGTCCTGTACGAAAGGACTTTTAGTGCAGCAGGAGGTTTTGTCACTGAGAAGAGAAGTCACCTAGGTCAAAAAAGCCTTGACTATCTCACTTTTATAAAAATGAATGAGGGCTGGATCCCGAAGGGACTGACATTGGGCGATACATTTGAATAAAAAACTACTGATGATGATATGAGCTGCCTTGGGCTACAACTGGTACACAGGCTGGCCTTTTTTTTTTGGTTATAAAGACGGAGGACTTGCTTGCCTTATCCGCCAACAACTAGTGTTCAAGCCACAAGCTTTTAGGGCACTTTATAAATGTTTTACAAACATCGATTTTTCTGGCCGCTGCAACAGCAGTTGCTCCAACAATCCCCCAATTTTTCAGTCATTTGTACATTCCTTATTTTTCTGGCCTCTGCTGCATCTCTGTGGGTACAAAACTCAAATAAAAAAAATAAGGCACATAACACTAGTGATTAAACTGTTACGAACTTTACACACCACTCATATCCCGTGGACCATTCAATTGAACGCAAAATGCAACAAATTTGAAAGAGTAGGACTGACCAAGCATCTTTATCCGTCTCTTGGTTGCTCTAAATTATCTCCGTGTTCCATCTATGACATACCTGTACTCTATTGTGCAAAATGGTGGCATATGTTTTGTTTCATGCTGTTGTGCCTGTTGCGGGTCGTGGCCCATGATATAAAAAGGCTGAAGGAGTACGACCTGTAGTAATGGGTGCCCCATTAAGTTTTTAGAAAAATGTTCCTGGTTCCTCTCAATTATCTTTGGGTTTCTAAAATGGATGCCATACCTGTACTCGCTTGTGCAAAAGGATGGCATATGTGGTGGTGTTTCCTGCAGTTGTTTCTGTTGAGGGTGCTGGACCCACTTATAAAAAAGCTGAAGGAGAACGACCTGGAGTGGGAGTCCAAGCATGGTTTTTGGTGCTATTTCACTTTTACAAACAATTATCTGTGGGTTTCACAAATCAATGCCGTACCAGTACTCTATTGTTCCAAAGTATGCCATATGTTCTCTTTCCTGCTGGTATTTTGTTTGAGGGTCCTGGACACTCTTATAAAAAGGCCTAAGGTGAAAGAGGTGTACTGGGTGTCCACTCATTTTTATTTTCTATTTCTCATTTGACCAAAATTATCTCTGGTTTTGTAAAATCAATGCCGTACCTGTACTCTATTGTTCAAAAGGATGCCATATGTCCTCTTTCCTGCTGGTGTTTTTTTTTGAGTGTCCAGGACCCTCTTATAAAAAGGCCTAAGGAGAAAGAGGTGTACTGGTTGGCCAATCATTTTTATTTTTCTATTTAACAATTGACCAAAATGATCTCTGGGTTTGTAAAATCAATGCTGTACCTGTACTCTATTGTTCAAAAGGATGGCATACGTCCTCTTTCCTGCTGGTGTTTTTTTTGAGGGTCCAGGACCCTCTTATAAAAAGGCCTAAGGAGAAAGAGGTGTACTGGCTGTCCATCGAATCTTTTTTTTATTCAAATTTACATTTTAAAAAAAAATTCTATGGGTTTCTAAAATCTATGCCTTTCCTGTACTCTATTGTTCAAAAGTATGCCATATGTCCTCTTTCCTGCTGGTTTTTTGTTTGAGGGTCCTGGACCCTCTTATAAAAAGGCCTTATGGATAAAGAATTGTACTGGGTGTCCATCCAATCATTTTTTTTAATTAAAATTCACATTTGCAACAAATTATCCCCGTGTTTCTAAAATCAATGCCTTTCCTATAATCTTTTTTTCACAAAGGATGCCATATGTCCACTTTCCTACTGCTGGTTTTGATGAGTGTCCTGGAGCCTCTGCTACAAAGGCCTAAGGATAAAGAAGTGTACTGGGTGTCTATTCAATGTTTTTTTAGATTTCCCGGTTGTAACAATTTTTTTCTGTCTTTCAAAAATCAATGCCTTTCCTGTAATCTATTTTTCAAAAGGATGCCATATGTCCTATTTCATGCTGTTCTTTCTGTTGAGGCTCCGGGACACTCTTATGAAAAGGACTAAGGATAAAGAAGTGTACTGGGTGTCTAATTTTTTTCCCCGGGTCATATAACTGATCTCTGTGTTTCTAAAATCAATGCCTTTCCTGTAATCTAATTTTCAAAAGTATGCCATATGTCCTCTTTCCTGCTGGTGTTTTTTTTTGAGGGTCCAGGACCCTCTTATAAAAAGGCCTAAGGAGAAAGTGGTGTACTGGGTGTCCATCGAATCAGTTTTATGATTCAAATTTACATTTGCAAAAAATTATCTATGGGTTTCTAAAATCAATGCCTTTCCTGTACTCTTACTCTATTGTTAAAAAGTATGCCATATGTCCCCTTTCCTGCTGGTGTTTTGTTTGAGGGTCCTGGACCCTCTTATAAAAAGGCAGAAGGATAAAGAAGTGTACTGGGTGTCTATTCAATGTTTTTTTAGATTTCCCGTTTGTAACAATTTTTTTCTGTCTTTCTAAAATCAATGCCTTTCCTGTAATCTATTTTTCAAAAGGATGCCATATGTCCTCTTTCATGCTGTTCTTTCTGTTGAGGCTCCGGGACACTCTTCTAAAAAGGCCTAAGGATAAATAAGTGTACTGGGTGCATAATCTATGTTTTTTTAGTTTCACGGTTGCAAATAATGATCTCTGTGTTTCTAAAATCAATGCCTTTCCTGTAATCTAATTTTCTAAAGGATGCCATATGTCCTCTTTCATGCTGCTGGTTTTGTGGAGGGTCCTGGAGCCTCTGCTAAAAAGGCCTAAGGATAAATAAGTGTACTTGGTGTATAATCAAAGTTTTTTGTGATTTAACGGTTGCAACTAATGATCTCTGTGTTTCTAAAATCAATGCCTTTCCTGTAATCTAATTTTCTAAAGGATGCCATATGTCCTCTTTCAAGCTGCTGGTTTTGTGGAGGGTCCTGGAGCCTCTGCTAAAAAGGCCTAAGGATAAAGAAGTGTACTGGGTGTATAATCTATGTTTTTTTAGATTTCACGTTTGCAAAAAATTATCCACGGGTTTCTAAAATCAATGCCTTTCCAGTAATCTATTATTCACAAGGATGCCATATGTACTTTTTGATGCTGTTGTTTCGGTTGAGGCTCCGGGAGCCTCTTATTACAAAGGCCTAATGAAAAATAAGTGTACTGGGTGTTTAATCAATGTATAATCAATGTTTTTTTCAATTTACCGTTTGCAACTAATGATCTCTGTGTTTCTGAAATCAATGCCTTTCCTATAATCATTTTTTCAAAAGGATGCCATATGTCCTCTTTCCTGCTGCTGGTTTTGTCGTGGGTCCTGGAGCCTCTGCTGCGCATAGTAAAGGAAAAAAAATTAATTTAACTTGACTTAATAACTGAAGCATGACTTCAGGAGTCAGGTGTGGTCGTAGGTAGTGGTTGTTGTTAGCAGATTATTTTTATTGCAAATTGCAATTGCCACAGCGTGCATAAAATGTGCGTCACTAGTCCAAATTTTTTTTTTTTTTCATTCAGGATTAGTTTGGGGTACGGAAAGGCAAAAAACAGGTCTTGGTACCCGTTTATATAAGGGGTGACTACTAGTGCTTTTACCAGGCTCCTCTTGGATAGCCCCAGAAAGTGTGAGTATGAATCCCAAAAAGAAAATTAAATTAAGGTTGAAAAATTACTCCTAAGTAAATTGTAAGAGCTGGAGCTCCTCAAACACACGTCCTACCGCAACAGGTATAGGCTCCGCCCACCCAAATCTTACCTTTTTAATGCCAATTGATATTGCCACAGCTGAAATAACAGTAACTAACATGTGCGTCACCTCAGTCTCCGAATCTATTGTCGGATGTATACAAAAACAACAATAAAGAATTCCTTTTGGGGCGCAAAGAGATGGCTCCCGGAACACTCCAGGAACTTCACAAAAGTGGCTGTCTTGTGTTTCTGGTGATGTTGTAGACATCTGGGTAGTGTACAGGGAGGGCAAAAATCCTCTCCATCTCTGTGCACCACAGGACAGGACGTCCTTGTCATCCATAAGCACATGAAATTGCTGGCATTTTCGTTGCTTCAAGAAGTTCAGTTTTTGTGGTGATAGTACAGAATTAAATAAACTTTGGTTTCCTACCATACTCAAGACAATCTTGTAGTTCAAGCTTCGGACTTGCTGTGGGAAACAGTGGGCTGTCCATAGCAGGAAGATGATTTAGACAGAAGTAACGGGCTCTGGTTGCAGGTGACACATGTTTATCGTCAATCATCAAAGGGGTTGCGTGCAGAATATGGCTGATGGCCCCTTATTCACATGTTTGTCCAGAGCAACAACATTTGCAAACAGCCAGAAGAGAGGCCGGTTCTCACCAGCCTTAAGTTGAGCTTCAATTACCAAATGCTGATATTCAATAAATAGACAAACAGTGCCTTAAAAAACACATTTGCAATATGGATTCACCAGAGCAAGGTCATTGCTAGTATTTCCCACAATAAAAAAAATAAAATGACACAACTCCGCAATCTTCCCCTTCACATTATTATTGTCACACTCCATTGTACTCCTATGCCCACCTCCCTGCTCTTGTTTTTGTTGAGGGTCCTGGAGCCTCTGCTAAAAAGGCCTATGGATAAATAAGTGTACTGGGTGTCTAATCAATGTTTTTTTATATTTCACGGGTCATATAAATGATCTGTGGGATTCTAAAATCAATGCCTTTCCTGTAATCTATTATTCAAAAGGATGACATATGTCCTCTTTCATGCTGTTGTTTCTGTTGAGGCTCCGGGACCCTCGTATTAAAAAGGACTAAGGATAAAGAAGTGTACTGGGTGTCCAATCATTTTTATTTTATATTTCACGGGTTATATAAATGATCTCTGTGTTTCTAAAATCAATGCCTTTCCTGTAATCTAATTTACAAAAGTATGCCATATGTCCTCTTTCCTGCTGCTGGTTTTGTTGAGGGTCCTGGAGCCTATGCTTAAAAGGCCTAAGGATAAAGAAGTGTACTGGGTGTCTAATCTATGTTTTTTTAGATTTCATGGTTGCAAAAAATTATCCACGGGTTTCAAAAATCAATGCCTTTCCTGTAATCTATTATTCACAAGGATGCCATATGTACTTTTTAATGCTGTTGTTTCTGTTGAGGCTCCGGGAGCCTCTTAATCTTATTAAAAAGGCCTAATGAAAAATAAGTGTACTGGGTGTCTAATCAATTTTTTTTTCTATTTACCGTTTGCAACTAATGATCTCTTTGTTTCTGAAATCAATGCCTTTCCTATAATAATTTTTTCAAAAGGATGCCATATGTCCTCTTTCCTGCTGCAGGTTTTGTCGAGGGTCCTGGAGCCTCTGCTGAGCATAAAAAAAAAAAAAAATATTTAACTTGACTTAATAACTGAAGCATGACTTCAGGAGTCAGGTGTGGTCGTAGGTAGTGGTTGTTGTTAGCAGATTATTTTTATTGCAAATTGCAATTGCCACAGCGTGCATAAAATGTGCATCACTAGTCCAAATTTTATTTTTTTTATTTTCATTCAGGATTAGTTTGGGGTACGGCGCAATATTGGAAAGGCAAAAAATAGGTCTCGGTACCCGTTGATATAAGGGGTGACTACTACTGTTTTTACCAGGCTCCTCTTGGATAGCCCCAGAAAGTGTGACTATGAAACCCAAAAAGAAAATTAAATTAAAGTTGAAAACTAACTCCAAAGTAACTTGTAAGACCTGGAGCTCCTCAAACACACGTCCTACCGCAACAGCTATAGGCTCCCCAACCCACAAATCTTAACTTTTTAATGCCAATTGATATTGCCACAGCTGGAACAACAGTAAATAACATGTGCGTCACCACAGTCTCTGAAGCTCTTGTCGGATGTATACAAAAACACTGATAAAGTATTCCTTTAGGAGCGCAAAGAGATGGCTACCGGAACACTCCAGGAACTTCACAAGAGTGGCTGTATTGTGTTTCTGGTGATGTTTGAGACATCTGGGTAGTGTACAGGGAGGGCAAAAATCGTCTCCATCTCTGTGCACCAAAGGACATGACGTCCTTGTCATCCATAAGCACATGAAATTGCTGGCATTTTTGTTGCTTCAAGAAGTTCATTTTTTGTGGTGATAGATAGTACATAATTAAATAAACTTTGGTTTCCTACCATACTAAAGACAATCTTGTATTTCAAAATTCGTACTTGCTGTGGGAAACAGTGGCCTGTCCATACCAGGAAGATGATTTAGACAGAAGTAACGAGCTCTGCTTGCAGGTGACACATGTTTATCGTCAATCATCAAAGGGGTTGCGTGCAGAATATGGCTGATGGCCCCTTATTCACATGTTTGTCCAGAGCCACAACATTAGCAAACAGCCAGAAGAAAGGTCATTTCTCACCAGACTTAAGTTGAGCTTCATTTACCAAATGCTGATATTCAAACAAATAGACAAACAGTGCCTTAAATAACACATTTGCGATATGGATTCACCAGAGCAAGGTCATTGCGAGTACTAAGTTCCCAGGATAACAAAATTAAAATGCCACAACTATGCAATCTTCACCTTCAGATTATTATTGTCACACTCCATTGTACTCCTATGCCCAGCTCCCTGCTCTTGTTTTTGTTGAGGGTCCTGGAGCCTCTGCTGAAAAGGCCTATGGATAATAAAGTGTACTGGGTGTCTGTTCAATGTATTTTTTTTTATTTCCCGGTTGCAAGTTTTCAGTGTTTCTAAAATCAATGCCTTTCCTGTAATCTATAATTCAAAAAGATTGACATATCTCCTCTTTCATGCTGTTGTTTCGGTTGAGGCTCCAGGACCCTCGTATTAAAAAGGCCTGAGCATAAATAAGTGTCACGGCTGTGTAATCAATGTTTTTTTCTAATTTCACAGTTGCAAATAATGATCTGTGGGTTTCTAAAATCAATGCCTTTACTGTAATCTTTTATTCAAAAGGATGACATATCTCCTCTTTCATGCTGTTGTTTCGGTTGAGGCTCCAGGACCCTCTTATTGAAAGGCCTGAGCATAAATAAGTGTCACGGCTGTCTAATCAATGTTTTTTTCTAATTTCAAGGTTGCAAATAATGATCTGTGGGTTTCTAAAATCAATGCCTTTACTGTAATCTTTTATTCAAAAGGATGACATATCTCCTCTTTCATGCTGTTGTTTCGGTTGAGGCCCCGGGACCCTCGTATTAAAAAGGCCTGAGCATAAATAAGTGTCACGGCTGTCTAATGAATATTTTTTTCTAATTTCATGGTTGCAAATAATGATCTGTGGGTTTCTAAAATCAATGCCTTTCCTGTAATCTTTTATTCAAAAGGATGACATATCTCCTCTTTCATGCTGTTGTTTCGGTTGAGGCTCCGGGACCCTCGTATTAAAAAGGCCTGAGCATAAATAAGTGTCACGGCTGTGTAATCAATGTTTTTTTCTAATTTCACGATTTCAAATAATGATCTGTGCGTTTCTAAAATCAATGCCTTTACTGTAATCTTTTATTCAAAAGGATGACATATCTCCTCTTTCATGCTGTTTCGGTTGAGGCTCCGGGACCCTCGTATTAAAAAGGCCTGAGCATAAATAAGTGTGACGGGTGTGTAATCAATTTTTTTTTCTAAATTCATGGTTGCAAATAATGATCTGTGGGTTTCTAAAATCAATGTCTTTACTGTAATCTTTTATTCAAAAGGATGACAGTACTACCAAAATACAGCCAATGAAGGGCCTTAGGAAGACTGAGCCAAGGTTGGATTGTAGTATTTGGTAACAGAGTTAGCCATGGGTGTTAGTGCAAAACCGCTTGGGTTTTTTTTGGCTTTGGGTGCGGCTATTCATGCAGGCCATATAGAGATGAAAACATTCGGTGTCGTATCAGCTATTAAACTAATAAGAACAGTACTACCAAAATACAGCCAATGAAGGTCCTTAGGAAGACTGGGCCAAGGTTGGATTGTAGTATTTGGTTAGGCTAATCCTGATGGCCATGTAGACCACCACCACCGAGAGTCCTGGAAGTAACAGGGATGATGAGATGAAAGAGCTAAGAATAGTAGAACTTGAAACAACAGAGTTAGCCATGGGTGTTAGTGCAAAACCGCTTGGCTTTTTTTGGCTTTGGGTGTGGCTATTCATGCAGGCCATATAGAGCTGACAACATTCGGTGTCGTATCAGCTATTAAACTAATAAGAACAGTACTACCAAAATACAGCCAATGAAGGGCCTTAGGAAGACTGGGCCAAGGTTGGATTGTAGTATTTGGTTAGGCTAATCATGATGGCCATGTAGACCACCATGTAGTAATAAGAACAGTACTACAAAAATACAGCCAATGAAGGGCCTTAGGAAGACTGAGCCAAGGTTGGATTGTAGTATTTGGTTAGGCTAATCATGATGGCCATGTAGACCACCACCACCGAGAGTCCTGGAAGTAACAGGGATGATGAGATGAAAGTGCTAAGAATAGTACTACTTGAAACAACAGAGTTAGCCATGGGTGTTAATCCAAGACCGCTTGGATTTATTTTTGTATTGGGTGCAGCTAATCATGCAGGCCATATAGAGCTGACAACATTCGGTGTTGTATCAGCTATAAAAATAATAAGAACTGTACTATCAAAATACAGACAATGAAGGGCCTATGAAGACTGAGCAAAGGTTGGATTGTAGTATTTTGTTCGGCTAATCATGATGGCCATGTAGACCGCCCGTAACAGGGATGAAAGTGCTAAGAATAGTACTAATTGAAACAACAGAGTTAGCCATGGGTGTTAGTCTAAGACCACTCTGCTTTTTTTTGGGTTTGGGTGCAGCTAATCATGAAGGCCAGATAGACCTGCCACCATTTGGTGTTGTAATAGGTATGAAAATACAAAGAACAGTACTACTTAACACAACCTACTTACCATGGAACCCAGAGCATATGTTTGGTTGTTATATTTTGTAAGGGTAATCATGCAGGCCATATAGACCTCCACCGATAGGGTGAGTATGAGTAACAGCTATTAAAATGCGAAGGACAAATAAGTGTACTTGGTGTATAATCAAAGTTTTTTGTGATTTAACGGTTGCAACTAATGATCTCTGTGTTTCTAAAATCAATGCCTTTCCTGTAATCTAATTTTCTAAAGGATGCCATATGTCCTCTTTCAAGCTGCTGGTTTTGTGGAGGGTCCTGGAGCCTCTGCTAAAAAGGCCTAAGGATAAAGAAGTGTACTGGGTGTATAATCTATGTTTTTTTAGATTTCACGTTTGCAAAAAATTATCCACGGGTTTCTAAAATCAATGCCTTTCCAGTAATCTATTATTCACAAGGATGCCATATGTACTTTTTGATGCTGTTGTTTCGGTTGAGGCTCCGGGAGCCTCTTATTACAAAGGCCTAATGAAAAATAAGTGTACTGGGTGTTTAATCAATGTATAATCAATGTTTTTTTCAATTTACCGTTTGCAACTAATGATCTCTGTGTTTCTGAAATCAATGCCTTTCCTATAATCATTTTTTTCAAAAG